>NC_083466.1:10184787-10284787 GCF_030014155.1 Tachysurus vachellii | reverse complement strand
ATTACCCTCATCTTAGAAAGAGTTCTTAGTGCCCTAAAATATGTTAAATGATCAAGAGTGGGATTTTTTTTTACCAGTTTAGCACCACTCTAAGAAATGATAGTGGTTAAATTGTATTTTGAGCTGTTGTCACAGGGATTTCTGTGGATAAAGATAAGAAAAGGAAAACAAAAAAAGCTCTTGGAAAAACCAAGAGCTTTATAAAATCCAGAACAGAACAGAAATTTTGCCCCATCCAATTGGCTAATTCTGATTTATCTTACTCATTTCTTACTCAGGGTGCACGGTGGCTTAGTGGTTAGCACGTTCGCCTCACACCTCCAGGGTTGGGGGTTCGATTCCCGCCTCTGCCTTGTGTGTGTGGAGTTTGCATGTTCTCCCCGTGCCTTGGGGGTTTCCTCCGGGTACTCCGGTTTCCTCCCCCCGGTCCAAAGACATGCATGGTAGGTTGATTGGCATCTCTGGAAAAAATTGTCCCTAGTGTGTGATTGCGTGAGTGAATCAGAGTGTGTGTGTGTGCCCTGTGATGGGTTGGCACTCCGTCCAGGGTGTATCCTGCCTTGACGCCTGAGATAGGCACAGGCTCCCCGTGACCCGAGGTAGTTCGGATAAGCGGTAGAAAATGAATGAATGAATTTCTTACTCAATTTTTACCTTCACTATATGTTGCCCATCCTGCTTAGATCACCCATTCATTGTTTAAGTTATCTAAAGCACACAGAGTTTCTAAGAACATACCAGATCGTGACCCTTTGAGATGTTCCAGCTTCCCTCCTTATAGTTTTTTGATGCACTATGACTTATGCCTGTTAATATGCCTGTTGGTACAAACTGAATTGATCAGTCAGACTTGCTGGAGCCTGTCTAGGTGATGAAAAGTGTTTGTTCTACTCTTCTACTGATAACAGTGAACTTGCCTTTGGCATGTAGGCCTCAGTCCAGTGTTACATTTAGACTAATGTTATAAAACAGACTGTATGCAGTATAAAATAGGTAATAGGAAAATGTTTTTTTTTTTTTATTCTTTTCCACTGAATGTGATTTATTTATGTGTTTTGGTAGCCAAAATAATAATATTGTTTTAAATATACTTTACATATATACTACACGACTTGTTTTCAACCTGCCTAAATTCTCCCACCCCACACCACTGCTGTGCTTCCTACACTGGCATCCAGTAGCTGCATGCATCAGATTCAAAACACTGATGCTTACAGTACCTACAAAGCCAAAAATGGCCCAGCTCCCTCTTACCTCTAAGCTCTTATCACTCCTTGCACTGCATCTCGCTCCCTCAGAGCTACCAGCACCTTTTGACTGGTCCCACCATCTCTCAGAGTAAGAGGTTGGTATACAGCAAGACTATTTTCTGTTCTGACACCGAGGTGGTGGAATGAGCTTCCCCTAGGGGTCCGAACAGCTGAGTCACTGTCTATCTTCAAACGACGAGTGAAGACCCACTTATTCATGAAACACTTAAACTAGCACTTTTCCCCCGTGTTTGTTATGTGTATGTTTAAAAGATAAAAATAAAAAAAACTGTAGAGATTTAGGTTGATGTCTGTAACCTAGTGAACCAGAGTTAATGTATTCATCGAGACTCGAAAGCACTTTTATACGTCGCTCTGGATAAAGGAATCTGCCGAATGCTGTAAATGTAAGATGTAATACTTTAAAATACTATAATAGATACCAGGAAAAAACTAGTTCCTTTGTTCAGGCATTTGTATTCTTTTTAGTTCTTATACTGGCTCCGCTAAAGCCAAGCTTTCATTTCCCTTAAAAGGCTTGAAATACAGATTACGGATGTTTTGTCTGTATCTGTATTTAGATTTAAAACTGAAATGGGCTTTTTTTTTTAATTAAACATGAAATCTAACACAGAATCACTGGCACTGGACTGGAAAAAAACATGAATCATTCAATTTCATAATGGGCCTTAACTTCAGCTGTGCACTGGGCTGTTAGTATAATCCCACCTACAGTGTCATTATTTTTGTTGCTATATTTTCTAACACATTTTGTCAGTTCCCATTACCTAATATACACTGTATGGCCAAATGTGGGCACATGACCAGTTAAACCCATACTGTATGTGTCTATTGAACAGATTCCAGATTCCCCTTTCCTGTTATTATAACTTCTACCCTTCTGGAAAGGATTTACACTAGAATTTGGTGTTTGAGCATTAGTTAAGACAGGGACCGATATTGAGCGAGAAGACCTGACACCTAGTCACCTTTAAAATGCAGCCCAAAAGCAATCATTGGACAAATGTATGCAGACACTTGGCCGTAACAGCCATGTTTCAGTCTTCTTCAAACTGCTGTCACAAAGTTAGAAGCAGAAAGTTGAATGTATTTATGACCTAGAGCATTACATTTTCCCTCCACTTGAACCAAGTGACCCAGACTTGTTCCAGCATGATAATTCCAGCGCTGTGTACAGATCAAGCTCTATAAAATCATGGTATGGCAAGTTTGGAATGGAAAAGCCTGACACGGAGCCCTGACCTGAACACCTTTGGGATGAGCTGAAATGCTGTGACTGTGTGCAAGGCTTCCTCTCTCAACATCAGTGCCTTTTGAGAAGTATGAAGGTTTTTTGTAACAGCAAAGTAGAGACTTAATAAATAAAAATAGAATTAGATGTTCAACAAACACACATGGCTGTAATTGCGAGGTGTCCACATACTTGTGGGAATATAGAGTAAATTTGGAACCTGGTGTGAATAAGATTGAAAACTCTTGGACAAGTTTATTTTCCAAACCATGGTTGGTCATGTCTACTTTAGAGTCTTGCCTACCTGTTCTTCATAAAAGTGCATCTTTGAGTGTGAATATACAACATACTAAGCATCAAGTTTTAATTATAAAGGAGATAATTAATCAAGTTTAATAATGATGTGGCTTACGTAACAGTATAATCATGTGAGCGCTGACTTCTCATTGTCTGGAATTGTCATTCTTAGGTCTGACGTTTTAGGACATTTCCTTCCACAGTTTGGAAAAGACTGGACCCATCAGGGCATTGCTAAGCTCTACCACACTATACATGAGTAAGACAAGACATGACATCAGCCATGATTATCGAATGATTTAACACTTTTACCCTCTAATGTCCAAATTCAATCATTATACAGTAAATAATGTATATTTTTGTGTAGAATGCGGCCTGAACCTAGAGATCCATTATCCTAAAGAATTGTGTGTGTGTTTGTGTGTGTGTGTGTGTGTGTGTTATTTTACAGGAATGGCTATAAGTTCCTATACTGCTCAGCACGTGCGATTGGGATGGCAGGTATTACTAGAGGTTATTTACAAGGGGTTAATGATAGCGGCACTATTTTACCACAAGGGCCTCTCATGCTCTCACCAAGCAGCCTGTATTCAGCTTTCCACCGGTACACACACACACATACACACACACACACACACACACACACACACACACACACACACACATTTACTTGTTTAAGTAACTTTTTATCTAGAGGTTACAAAATGAAGACTTTATACCGAACATCTTTTTAAAGGACTCTGTGCTCTGTTTCCAGGGAGCTGATAGAGAAGAAACCAGAGAAGTTTAAGATCGAGTGTTTAACTGACATCAGAAATTTGTTCCCTTCAAACTCTCAGCCTTTTTATGCAGCCTTTGGAAACCGCAGCAATGTAAGCCTTCATGCCATGTTCATTCTCTTAGACTTTTTAGATTTACATGGCTGTTTGCAAGCTACATGTTAGTGATATTACAGATCCTGTTGCACAAGTGGTTGTAAGCTACTGAGTTATGTTAATACTTCACTGGAGTCAAGATAGAACAAGTTAGAACAAGACCATTTCAACCACAGGAAGTTCTTCAGTATACAGTAGTTCAGATACTGTATACAGAATATATCGGGTTAAAGGGGTAACGTGGCTTTTAAAATATATTGATTTTACTGTAGAAAGGGTTATTTTCATAGCATTAATTGTCTATAATTATATACAGGTGCAGGGGATTCATCTAAAAACTTGTTCAACCTCTTATTAGTCATTTAGTATTGAAGGCAGGGTGATAAGATGATATAAATATCGGAATATATTTACGTCCCTGATACGTGTGATACTGTGCGTCAGCTGTGCGGCTTTATAACGCTGACCTTTATAACCTATTTTTCTACCAGTACTTTCAATCACCTTCCTACTTCATTCCGCTGCGTTAATTGAGTTCTGTAGAAAGGAAATTGAGTCTTTTGTGCATTAAATAATGGCACACTACTCTTTTTACTGGCAAACAAAACTGAAATACATCTACAACAGATTGTTTATCAATTATTTATCTACAGTAATATTTGCCTAAGCCATTACATTGTTAAAAAGAGCATATTTTAATCCTAGTCATTTGTATCTTAATTTGAATGTACAGTAGATTTGTTTTGCAAAACATAAAATAAAGCAGATTTGTGTATGTGCATCTAGGATGTGTTTGCCTACAAGCACGTGCAAGTTCCGACATGCCATATATTCACAGTGAACCCTAAAGGAGAGGTCATTCAGGAGCTGACCAAAGGCAACAAGACATCGTAAGTTTATGACTTCACATAAACTGACTTCTTCTGCACTAGGACTAGAAACATTGTAGAGTGAAGGAATAAATCATTTAAATTCTAAAGCACTGATTCAATGACTACTCCAAGCAAAAACGTACTCATACCCTTTTGAATTAAGTTTCATGTAAAGTTGTGAAGCTGTATAAAGTACTATACTGTATAAATTACCACCCTGGACTTCTTTACTGGATAGGATGGAAATACTAGACAGCAAAGCTGTTCATGTGAAATCCTTTACATTCATCATTGTCTTCATGACATAAAAATGGAGTTCACCACCCGCTGTTATTTATAGCATGATCATTCTAAACAGACCGCGGTAAAGAGTGAAAAACTGTTTTGTTTTTGTCTGTGTATGTTTTCTTGCAGGTATAGTCGTCTCAGTGAGCTGGTGGATCATATTTTCCCTTCGGTTTGCAAAGAGCAAAGTGCTGCTTTGAATTACCCAGAATTTAGTTCCTTCTGCTACTGGAGGCAGCCTGTCACTGTGATTAGTCAGGAGGATATCCTGTTACTCTGATTGGCAAAGACTGGAAGTGATCTTAGATGAAAAGCTCTTATTGTCTGTAACGATTCGAACATGAGCATCATAATAAATGAGTAGCAAATCTATAAGATCACAGGAAAATAAATATACAAATATTAAGCATGTTTCTAGATGTGTAGTAAGATATGTGTACTGTACTTGTTCTACTGCAGGATAATTGTGCTTATTTTTAGTATTTTAGCCAGCAGAACAAGACCATTATAAGTATATTGTATATATTCAATTCAAATTTATTTGTATAGCTCTTTTTACAATTGACATTGTCTCAAAGCAGCCTTACAGAACATAAACATAGAACAAAAGGTTAATATAAACAATAATATAAAGAATAATAGAATACAAAATTCAATATTAATATGAGATATATTTAGTTCACAATGTGTATGTATTTATCCCCAAAGAGCAAGTCTGAGGTGACTCAGGCAGCAGTGGCAAGGAAACTCCCTTAGACGGTAAAGGAAGAAACCTTGAGAGGAACCAGACTCGAAGGGGAACCCATCCTCATATGGGTGACACTGGAGGGTGTGATTATAAATATACAGTCTGACAAATGTTGTATTGGTGCAAAAGATCACATGGAGTTCACATCTCCTCTTTAGTATCGCAGAGTCCAACTGGAGCTGGTAGATCTCCAGATGCCTCAGGATTCTCAGAGTCGGCCTCATCTCAATGGAGGTAAAAACATAAGTCTAGAAATAGTTTGTTTTTATGTTATATTTGTTATCTGATATAATTTCGTGCAGCGATTATACAATAGAAGGTCTCAGTTAAAAGCCTTAATTCTGTAAATAGCCACGGCCTCCAGTTTCAGCCTAAGCTGACGTTACAGTCTGTGTTGAGTTTTGCATGTTTTCCCCATCTCAGTGTGGATTTACTCTACGTTCTCTGGTCTACTCCTACTGACAAAAAACCTAGATCTAAAGAGTTCCACGATCAACCCTGGATTAACCAATTGCTTAAACTGAATGTATTTAAATGCCATTACTAAGCAGGAAAATTAGAAGTCTCATTAGTACACAAACATATGAAAGATTTTGTAAGTGTTTTCTCTGTTGTTTTATTGTTGTAATCTTCCCTATTTCCACCCTGTTTAATTGGCCTCTATGTATAGTTGCGGTTAAAATGTTAAGATGTTAATAAGAGTTATAAATAGCATTGCCTGTCCCACGTTATGACTTTTATTGTCTAATTTAAAAGAAAAACAAAAAGGAGAGATTTCACAATGCTTTGTTCTTTGTTGTTTCAAACTTTATTAGAGAAAAAGTGTAATTCATCACATTTTTAAATTACATCAAAGAATAGTTTTTAAATGTACTTACTGTTTGTATTTTGCTTTCATTCCGTGATTGCAATAAAAAAAATATGCAGTTTCAGTAATGTTTTCTATTCAGAAAGCTGGTACTTTTTTCAATATTTCATCCAGTATTGCAATTCCAATAAAATTCCAACGAGGATGGATTTATTTTACATAAAGTCTAAATCACATATCTAGAATGCTTTCAATCTATTGTTTAAGTACTACAATATAGTCAAAACTCTGGAAACCTTAGGATTTATTAGAATGATAGTTTCTTTACACACAAACATCGCATAGCTTCTTATTATCTATAAATAAATCGGGGTGAATATTTTATTTCTCTAACTACATTTTTTTGGATATCAAACCTTTTGGGCAGCCTTTTAAGCATACTCGAGTCTCAGGGAACACAGATATATATAGTGGCTTTATCTTATTTAAAGCAAGATCTAATGTAATATTTAATTTGAACATATTCTGTGAAGCAAGACGTGTATTCTTGGTGAATAGCTTAAAAGGAAGCGCTTGGATTTCTTAAAGCAGTAGAAAAATCAGTCTGTGAAACAAAAAAATGCACTTTTTCCACAATACCGAGGCAGCTTCATGTTAGCTCCATTCTTGACTACATTTCTTTTGTTTACTCTTATAAAAAAATTCTTGCCATCTTAAATGTCTTTACCGTTAATAACGGATACAACAATTTGACACAAAATCGAGTTACTTTAGCAGAAATATCAATCCTGCATTTTAATTAATATCTTTAAAATGTAATTGCTGTTAGAGGATTCACTGCACAGAGATTTCATGTCATTAAGATTGATGCTGATAAATGATTTTCTCTTTGGAAGCTGTCTCTTTTCATCTGCTAAATACCACTGGGGAAAATGTAACAATCGTATGAGCACCAAAATACATATCCTTGTTATTTCAGAACATAAAGAATTGTGTACCAAACTGAAAAACTCAATGCTCACATTTAAAGTACCTGTACATCTGCCCATTTATGCGGTTATCTAATCAGCCAATCAAGCAGCAGCAGCAACAGCAGCATTGCAACACAGCAATTCATGCAAATGCAGTTTAAGAGCTTGAGATAAACATCAGAATAGGAAAAAAGTGTGATCGCTGTGATAACCATGTCAGCTATGTTGGTGCCAGATGGGCTGGTTTGTGTAGATTTGGATATACTCAAACTAGCCCATCTGGCTCCAACATGGTTGACATGGTTATCACAGCGATCACACTTTTTTCCTATTCTGATGTTTAGAATATTAGAATAGTGCAAAAAAAAAACAAATATTTGCCTGGACAATAAGTCTATAGTAACTTAAATAACAACTCTTTACAACTGTGGTCATAACAAAAGCATCTCAGAACACACAACACATCAAACCTCAAGGTGACAACAGCAGGAGCCCACATCAGGCTACACTCCTGCAAACCCAGAACAGAAATTGGAGTCTATCATGAGTACATGCTGCTTACCTCAGATTCCTGTTCTAGGCTACAGGAGTGGAACCAAATATGACCATCTCCTATCGTATCTCATCTACCTCAAAGCTTGATAATTGTTTAATAAATGTGTGTGAGCTCATCAGTTTCTACAGTACTCAAACCGGCTCATCTGGTACTAACATCCATGACACAATTAAAGTCACATTTAATTTTACTTTTATTACTTGAAGCTCTTGGCCTGTATCTGCAGGATTTTCCTTGGCTGATTAGATAACTGCATAGCTGATCAGACGTACAGGTTTTCCTATTTAAGTGAGTGTTGAGTGTAGTGGTATAACATATTTAACATTAACATATATCATTATCATAATTATTAAAATGTAACCCTAAAATCTGATCATTATTATCTTTTTGCTGGCACTGGATAAAGCAGAACTCCACTAAATGTGGAAAGCACCTCGGTGGACGCTGAAATTGCCAGAGTTCCTGATGTTTTTACCACCCCCACATTCTGACCTTGTCTGAGATCAAGGACAAGGTTGGCAGAGGCAGAGCCTCCACAGAGACACCCTGTTGATGCCTTATTCTCTGCTCCAGCTGTGTCAAGCTTCTGGATGCTACGATTGGCCACTGAGAGGACTGCTTCCACACTACCTCCTTTCTGGGCCATTATCACGACACTCAACAAGTACCGGCCGTCAGTAGGCACAGTGAACACACCTAGAGTACATGAAAGGATGTTTATATCGTCCTGTACTGTATTTGTCTTCACAGTGTTAATAAAGATATACTGTACTGAGCACGGGGGTTGTACCTGTATGTGGGTCATAGTGGCCTCCATCGTTCAGCAGCACTTTGTTGAAGCGAATGATGCCGACCTCTTCAGAAAATGGAAAGAGGGTCAGACCAGCCGAAAAGGAGACACTTACACTCATAGGACCTGGAACACACGCCAGAGTTAACAGAAAATGTAAAGATGGACAAAGACACTTTGGTACCAAGATTCATTCATTCATTCATTCATTCATTCATCTTCTACCGCTTATCCGAACTATTCTCGGGTCACGGGGAGCCTGTCAGCATATATCAGGCATTATCTCAGCATATATCTCAGGCATTATTGGGCATCAAGGCAGGATACACCCTGGATGGAGTGCCAACCCATTGCAGGGCACACACACACACACACACTCATTCACTCACGCAATCACACACAATTTAGAGATGCCAATCAACCTACCATGCATGTCTTTGGACCGGAGAGGAAACCGGAGTACCCGGAGGAAACCCCCGAGGCACGGGGAAAATATGCAAACTCCACACACACAAGGCGGAGGCGGGAATCGAACCCCCAACCCTGGAGGTGTGAGGCAAACGTGCTAACCACTAAGCCACCGTGCCCCCTGCTTAGATTTTTTAGTAATCACCATTGCTTGTTTCTTTTTAAAATGGTCAATTCATTAACTTTATTAAATGCACATTATAAGCCATAACATCCCTTTTTACTCTGTTCATCTGATTATCCCTGTATGAACTGAATTGCTCTGTACGCTATTTCTTGTGATAAAAATGATAAATGAAAAATACCTGGAAGAATATGAGCTGTAACAGAGACTGGGACCGCTGGAGAAAAGCCTGAAGCACACAAATAATATGTAATTAGCTGTTAAAGGCACTCTAAGAAGTTCTAATAGCTTTAAGACAAATGGTATTCACACATTATAATGAAAACACCATAATGACGCATAAATCTACTCACCTGGAGCTGAAGAAAAGCCCTTAACAGGTGCCTTACTGCCACTGCTGCCCTGAGGGGGTTGTGATGTAAGCTTGGTTCCAGGTGGCCCTGCTTCTCCAGACTCTAGAACTGGAGCGGCTTTCTCCATGAGAACACTAGAGTCCTCCATACCAGAACGAACACCTGGACCTCGAGTGAAAAGAGTCAGGAGGAGTGATAAAATTAGGAGAAAGCGAGTAGTGAAATTTAATGACAGTAATGATGGAGTTAGCTCTCTGTATATAGACAACAGATCTGAAGGTCCGTTTATAATGAAGTACTGTTTACTAAGTGTACAGGGGGTAACTATACTGTGTATGAGAATATAAACAGACAGACAGATAGATAGATAGATCGATGGAAGGAGTTTGAACAGTTTGTGACTAGGTACTTAATCACAAACTGTTCAACCTCGTTCTATCCAGGAAGAGAAACAGAACCATCCTCATTTTAGCAAAGCGCTTCCGTATCATAAATGTACTGTGTAACAGCATCTATCAAAAAGAGCTCACATATAAATATTAACAAAAGAAAGAGACAAATCCACACTTGGCCAAGATGTGTCCATCTTATCATCTCGGTTTCTTATAGCTATGTATACCTATGTAAGGGACGATCCAGCGCTTACTTAGTATTGTTTGTTTATTTGTTTGTTTGAGGTTAATAGCAAATTTGCCACAATACCTATTGATGTTAATAACAAGCAATCAAAAAGCTATGTCACTAGGGGACTTGTGTAAATATTACAACATACTTCATCAGTATTTCTGTCATGGTCTAATGCTCCAGTTGACAACCATTAAAAACTAATCATTACACAATCTACAGTACTGCCAAAGCAACATATTGCACTCTCTTGATCACAAGCCAGAAAAAAGCAGGGAGATCCTGCTTTCTCGGAATGCAAGAAGTCTCTAAGTTTTTCTCTGTATCCATACTTTTACAAGTAATAATGCTGCTAAATACATCAACTTGAACCTTAACCACAGTAACCAAATAGATTTTTTTTTTTACCAGCCCAAAGTCTACAAAAGGTCAAAACTGTCAGATATTCCTATTTCTTATATGTACACTTAATCCCCACCAAAATATTCCAACATGCCCCCACACACATACTGTAAGCCTGGGTGTTTTCTAACTGCACCCTTGCTAGTCATGAACACTCCACTCTCCACAAGTTAGCAATGTGATGCTGTTCACTGCTGCTAGCTTTTCAGGCAACACTTACAATGATATAAGGCTGACTCATAAAAGTGGCCACATTACTGCTTATTTATGCTTAGTTTCTCTCTATTACCCTCTCTAGGGCCTATGAGTATGCACTTGGCATGGATTTATGGTGGGGGGTAAGAAGAAGGAGAGGCTCAGAGAAATTAAGTGAAGTGTTTCGAAGGAGCAACGGTGCATTTTTTTGCTCCTCTATGTTCAAAGTATTGGGCACACAGCTGGACTGAATTATCTCCATACACCTAAATACAACTCAGGTTCAAATACTTATGAAGAATATATATATATATATATATATATATATAAATAATTCAGTCCAGCTGTGTGCCCAATACTTTATACAGTCCAGCTGTGTGCCCAATATATATATATATATTATTGGCATTGCTTTAGACATTATGGGGTGAAAGAAAGTATAAAGTTTGCTTGGTGAGGAAACTGGATTTCATCATCTAGTCAGACTGCAAAAAAAAAAGAGATTTAAAAATTGGACATGTGTTCTAAGGCTAGTACAAATCCAAGGAATGATAAAGACTTTCATATAAAATATTTACTGGTGACCGGTTTTTGCTAATTGCCTACTAATGCTGATCCCCTGGGGATTTGACACACAACACTCACAGAGTTTACACAATATGGTGCAAAGAATATTGACAGTTTTGTGGGAGAGAGAGTGAGGTCAGAAGAAAACTCATATAATCACTCTGTGCAACTCTAGCCAACAGAAAAGCATCTCGGTATGCAAAAAAGATCCAACCTTGTGGTAGATCAGTTATAACAGTATAAGACTCCTGAACACAAACTAACCCAAACTGGACAGAAAAAGAAGGTCACCAAGCCTTTTATCAAATTGTCCAGTGTGGGTGAGTCTATAGAACCTAACTACCGTTTATTGTCATTGACACCTCTTTCTACAGCCTTTCAAGCTCAGCTCCTTATTTAGCGCCATAGAGATATTATTACACTTGATGTTAAAAACAAAATGCAACATATGTTAATTGAGGTCTATTATGGCAGACATCACCAATCCTTGTGCTATGAAGATTTTCACTGTATGTTGAGCAGCAAACAGACAGTTAATGACAGGGTTGACAGGCTGGGCAAGTGTTAGGCAAGTTTTAAAATTGTTGATTTAGACTAAATAAATGAAATTGAAAAATATGTTGGTCTAGCGTGTTTAGCGTCAGGTTTTTGTGTGGTTTGTAATGAAATTGGTCTGGAATCTTATTAAACATATACTGTATGATTGTATATTGTTTACTCTCAACTGTCTATTACAAGGTTACTCTAAACATTTATTAGTAATAAAAAAAAAAGCGTACAAACCTCTTAAATGAATTCATGTTTTATTCTATGCACAGAATTTGATAACGTTGTTCTGCCTCACCAAAATCTATGGTCATGCTTTTGGAACGGTGAAAGGTGGTTTGCCTGCCTGTAATATTTTCATGACATAACTATTGCACTACAGTTCTATCCCAGATATAAAGAAATGAAATGTAAATGTAATAATGTAAACCACTGTGACTAATGAGCAACTTATACATTCCCATGTTAATGAACATGGCTTGTTTTTTCCCCCCACAGGGGATTCATGTCTGACCCCATGCATTATAGCAAAAACTGTTTGCTCCTGCGATTTTGTTTTCTGTTTTAAGCTTGCAGTGAAATGAAGGGATAAACGCATGCTTTTCTGTCCATCTGTCCTAAAACCTTTCCTATCTTCTACACGGTACCATCCAGCACTTAATGGATAACATTTTAAGAATATTAAAACTGTTGTCACTTTAAGCCCATTTGGCTCTTTAAACAACCACCTGATCTATCTGACAACCAGTAAAATGCAGCATTGATGTAAAATCGCTGGTTTTAGGCTGGATAAAGGTATTCAAAATGACAAGGAGTTACTGTCTCACGCTTTGTATTTCTCACAAGCTCATATCAGAGCAAAGCTGATAAGCTAACTATCATTTCCCTGAAAATGGAGTCCAGTAATCAGGCAACTCCAGTAGTTTAGATAAAATGTCTATATTTATATATGCAGCTGAGAGTGGACAAAGCAGACAGGACAGGACAAACAACAGCAGTCATAGTTCAAATGTCACTAAGGATCATAGAGAGAACACAGTACCACACACACACACACACACACAAACAAACGTACAGCATTAAAAGGGTAAGCTGCCTAACTCAAAGAACCTGAGCGACTACAAGAGGTTAATTTGTTACACGGTCTTCTGAAGCCATAAATGGTTTGTTGTTTACTCTGTTAAGGTATAAAAAATAAGATTATGTACAATAGTCATGTGTTCTTGGAACATCTGTCAAGTATCACACTTAGTACCTAATTTATATTTGCTATTACGGTTTGTTGAATAAAAGCTGAGGAAGTGAAGTAATTATATTTAAATAGGAAGAAAACCACAAATGATCCTTAATGCTTCAAATGCTGGAGTGCTGCAAAGACATCATTAGCTTTTAAGTTTTTTAAATGCCTGCTGGCTAATCGTTACTGTTTTTATAACACAGGTCAAATGAGTAGCAGTGTTTTTTCTCTCTCTCTCTCTCTCTCTCTCTCTCTCTCTCTTGTGCGCGCTAAAGCTTCACAAAAAAAAGACCATCTTTGGCCCAGCTTTGGGCCTCATCTTGTTAAAGCAGGCAACATGTGTGTCCAATCAGAGTCCACAGAAAAAAGTACTACCTCCGTTACAAGAGAAAAGGCCTTCCTGTTAATTTTACCATCTTTCCAATGAATAGCTAAATAATGCCAGAAGCAATATAAGCAATACAGCTACTTAAAAGGTACATCTTGAAGATGTCCTCATAAATCACTTTGAGAACATTTGGTCCTCAGTAAGAGCTAAATACCTTTGTATAACACACACAAACCTGAGAAAAAATCTTTTCCAAACAGGAACCTATAGGGGTGATTCCTAAATAACTATGTGTATCTAAGCATTACTTCCAGGTGGCGCACAGCTGCTGTTTAGGGTCTCACGTGAATTACGAGAGTTATGCAGTCTGAATAAATGTTTTTGTACTTAAAATACTCACACTGTACAACACAAATGTAGAAATGAAGAATAAAATATATGTAGATTATAAATTATAATATAATAAATTTATCATCATTGACTGTTTGCTATTCAAACATGATGTTATCTTTTCTATAGTAAACTTCTTATTCACTGAGACTGGTGGGAACTAAGAATAATCTAATAATATTATAATGCTAATAATTGTTATAGTCACAATTACTTTTGCTTAATAAACATTTAGCTTTTTTCCACCACAGGAAAGTCTTCACAACTTGTTTCATGCATACCTGTATATTGTGTAAGGTTGGTGGTTCCATGCTGCTTGCCTGCTGCAGTGTGTGTATTTTCTCTCAGTGTGCTGATGTCTGTAGTGTGAGTAATGACAGTGCTGTTCAGCTTTCGGACACAGTTCCAGAGGCCACTGACATGTTTGTTGAGTCCATCTTTAATTCTCTTAAGACTGTCGGACATTGGTTCCAATCTACCGCAGAGCCTTTCAACGTTGACCACCCTTCCATCCATTCCAGACAAGATCTCCTCCACTTTGTTGGCAGATTCTTGGCCCCTCCCACAAGCTTCCTCCAGTTCAACTAGTTTGTTATAAAGGCCGCCGTCTGTATGACACTGAAGGCTTTTGGACTCATTGAGAATTTGAACTGAGCTCTCCAAATGTGTAACTTGCTGCAGAAGAGAGCTCACCTCACCCTTCAGACTCTGCGTCTGTTTCTCCATATCTAAAATATTTTGGCTGTTATCTTTTGGTATAGTGTGCAATTGTATGTCTTGAATGACCTGTAGAGCTGCACTGATCTTGCTCTCCAAGGTTTTGTTCTGAGCCTCCAGTTCCTTTGCCAGCTCACTTCTTAACTTTTCCTCCAGTTTGAACCAGTGAGTTTCTGTACTCTTTTCTTCTTGGCTAAACCTTGTGTTCAATACCTCCTCTAAAGCCTTCTGTTGCTTGTTTGTTGCATTTACAGCATTAGCCAAGCTCTGATGCACATTCTTTAGGCTTTGGATCTCAACTTGAAACTGAGCAACTGCCAATCCTTTAGAAGTGCTATTTAAAACAAGGTGCCTCAGGTCCTGGATTTCTTGGCGCAAGTCACTTTCTTTGGATTCAAGGAGCTCAGTAAGACTTAGGTAGGAGGTCTCCTGTTCATCACAATGCTCTTTGACTGACTCCACTTTGTAGTCACAGGAGTTCTTCAAATCAGCCATCTTAATATCCATTCCCTCCATTAGCTCCTCACGAAGTGCTTGAAGTTTTTCATCAATAAAAGCCTTGCATTGGCACTCAGTGGCCAAGGTAGAGGAAGGGAGTGGAACTGAGGTACCACTGGCTGCCTCTTTTAGCTGGTTCATCTGGCTTTCAATCTGCTGAATCTTGGCCTCCAATCCCTGAATGGTGTTGGTGTTGGTGCTGATTGTGTTAGAAAGGTGGGAGACCTGATTTTGAAGCTCATCAGGAACTGGAAAAATTGTTAGGTCTGAAGGCAGCACAATGCTCTCAGTTCCTCCAGTCAGTGCATCCTGTGGTTGCCGCAGATGGCCAAGTAAGTTCAGGATTATCTTGCTTGCATCTTCTTGCAGATCTAGACGCATGTTAGCATTTGCAGTTGTCATAGCAGACTGCATGTCAAGGACAGTTTGAGAAAGACGTTGTACTTCTTCTTCTAACTCTCGAACACGACGACTATCATGTTGCCCTCTCTGTGCTCCAGACTCTCCACCTTCATTCCAAGGGTGTCTGGTTTGTCCACTTTGTCCAAATTGTGTCCAAGGATGGGCACCAGCGGTAACATCTGGTCCTACAGTAGGAAAATAATTAGAATTAAGATTATTAAACATAGTTTTTTTTCTATTTTTTTAAGTAAGTGTATACTCAGACACCAGAATGAATACAACTAAAACCACAACATCTTTAAGTGCTCAAACAGGTAGTATTAAAATTAACAAAAGTCATCATAGCTCCTTGGTGTTCTATTTTCCCTGACTTGATTTTGATCAACCAGGCTCCTAAAGCTTCTATTGTCCAGTACAAGTCCTACCAACACTCTGTTGTGGTTTGTGACTAGAGGGCAGATCTGGTTGTAGTTCCCGGACAACTTGAGGTGACAGAGCATCCTTGAGCTCCATGCAGTCATAACCACGGTAACCTGGGCAACACCTCCACTCCAGCTCAGTCACCTGCTTGTAGCCCACCTTGTATGTTGGTCTTGTGTGGATGCGGTATCTAAATTCACAAATAAAAAACTAACAATTAAGTAAAGGTGAACTAGTCAAAATACAATATTTACAATACAGTTCATAGAACAGCACCATGTTAGTATGTCATCTATAGATTCTAACATTCCAATATCCCAACCGTAATAGGGTTACTGTTATGAGATTTTAGCGTTTAGAGAGTTTAATAAACTGCACCTGATCTTGTATGGATGATCGCTCTGTCTGCATAGACATTCATGAGCCCTTATGCAGAGCATACACAAATTAAAATCTTTAAGAAGAAACGGTGCAAGACAGCAATGCACGTCACATAATTCACTGATTTAATTCAAGCCTGACACACATCTGGAAAGCAGCTTTCAAGGCAGGGGGCAGTGATTTGTGTGTGTGTGTGTGTGTGTGTGTGTGTGTGTGTGTGTGTGTGTGTGTGCATTTGAGCTAGAGAGTATGAGCTCACACACAGCACTTGCAAAATGAATGCCAGAAGTCAACCGTAAAACTCACAGAGGACAAGTCACTTGTGGATGCCTTACATAAGTGCTTCCTATGATTTTCCATCTCCGGGACCATTTAACCAATCAGTTTTGACTTAGAACCCAGAAAAAAATATATGATATATAAAACTTCAAGTTTCAAACCTCATCTGACATTAAAGAGGTAAAGATCATGTTCATTTGAAAGTTAACCAATTATCAGATCACATAATTACACTGAAGCAGTTAGCTGGATGTAAACCTGATTGCTCCCAACCAAACCCCCCACCCCCACCCCCATCAAACTGTATTAACATTAGATAATGTACTTATTTCATTTTAATCCAGCATCGCTTTAAAAAGCTCTGGCATATCCCTTGACTTCTGTGTTTGATTGGCTGCCTTAGGTATTAGGCAAGAACCTCAGCTACAGTGACCTCTTAACATTGTCATAAATAAGTTGGTTTCTAGAAGATATTAGACAACCACTACATAAAGAGAAATCATTAAGGCTGAACTGGCAATGCTGTGTTGTCTATCCCCAGTGGAATGTTCTGGTGATCTATGACCTTATCTTAGGTCATTTCCTGCAGTAGAAATGATGCCATTGGTGAAATGTAACACATATACAGTACATGCATTGGGTAAAAAAATCTCTTGCTGTCTTCTGTCAACCAGTGTCTGCTAGCAAGTGTGTATGTTTGGGAGGAAAAAAGGAGGAAATAGTAAGTAATCATTTGCTTACTCAGATTTGTGCTATGTTTCTGCTAACCAAAAATGTAGTCAATCACCAAAAATCTTTTTTTTTTCCTGAAATATGTGCATATCACACTGAATACAATTCTGATGTGGTGTCATACAGGGACCCAAGGGGTCTGGCATATGCAGGGGGTCTGTTTTTTATTGTTTGTTATGTTGTTGCAGTTGAGGACATACCACAACTTGATAATAGCAAGGTTTTTATAGTTCTTCTATTAGCCAATGAGACTGGTGGGTTGCTTAAGAGGGTTTAAGCCAAACCTCAACAGCACACATAGCAAGTATTCCTGTAATTAATGTCAAATTCTAAATGTCATTTTAATAGAAATAAAAAGGCTACATCATTCTTAAAGCAGACTTTTTTTTTTTAACTTTGTTCCAAAGTTTCAACATAGATGAAGTCAAAACAATAGCTGGTTTTCTAAATATCGATTTTCTGATGTGCAATTACATAGATTATAATACAATGATACAATAATATAGAGTAATTATGAAATAGCTCCATGCATGTCTACTTTTCATGCATGAAAATCCAAAAGCATTAGGAAAAAACTTTAATATTCACATAGCAGCATAACAAACTAATTTTTGCAGCTCATTTTGGGTCACACAAACTCCCATAACTTCACAGGTCTACGGTAAAAAGAAAGTAGACTTGAATGATCAACAAAACTTTTTTTGGCAAGTGGAAAATTGTGTTCATTGGAATTCTTGCCACACTTTTCCATTAATGATCCACTTTATGATGACAATTTAAAAGGACTGATTGTTTATAGCATATAGAGTTCTCACTCACTCACTCACACATTTTCTACCGCTTATCCGAACTACCTCGGGTCACGGGGAGCCCGTGCCTATCTCAGGCATCATCGGGCATCAAGGCAGGATACACCCTGGACGGAGTGCCAACCCATCACAGGGCACAAACACACTCTCATTCACTCACGCAATCACACACTACGGACAATTTCCCAGAGATGCCGCATATAGAGTTAAAACTACCAATTTAGAGACAATAAATACAGACTATTTCCTCTAAAGCTGCATGAATTCAGAGCAAAGTATCAGCCAGCATGAGTCTCTGGTCTTTTCATTACTTGAGAACTCAGGTGACCAATAAAACCATGTGTACCTACGCATGTTCTAGAGCAACTTACATTCCAGTTTGAGTACAATGAGGCTGATGTTCAGGACAGGGTGCATTGTCAGACTCCACACTTTCCGTCACTCCCAGCACAGCGCACGTCACGTTCTTGTGCACTACAAATGCACACCAGTTTCTGTGCCATAACGTGAAAAGAACCGATAATAATGTCAATCATCTGATAGCATCAAGGCTAAATAGTCAGACAGTAAGAACCGAAAATATATCTAAAAGAACCTAACATCGAGCTGACTACATGCTAGATGTGTTTTAAAGCATGATAAACTAAGTAATGTGCAAACTATTACACAGCTCAATGTTATAAACTGTTATAACATCTGCACCACAGTAAACTACGGTGTTATTACAGTTTATCCATGGTGTAGTAAAGTAAAACAAAGCAGCTTTCCTTACACTCTCAGAAATAAAGGTACCAGACTAGATTTCCACCATTACTGTCTATATTAGTTACATAAATTAGTAAGACATATTGTGTATTTTTTCAGCTTATAATATTATTTATTTATTCAGCTTTCAGTGCATTTTAAGCTTAAAAGGTACATTAGTAGTCCTTAGGGATGAATTATATACGTTTAAAATGTTTATATACATATATTATTTATTTATTTATTTATTTTTTAAAGGTACAAATGACGTATCCTAGAAAGTCCCACCCAAAAAGTAAAGTTTGTTTATTTCTGAGAGTATAGGAGGAAAAAGAGAAGCGTATTCGTGCATGAGGCATTAAACTGCTTTAGCACTGTTTTACAGCTAAACTTTAAGCTTTACAGCTGTGACATAAACAGACACTCACTTGTTGCGTTGTTTCGGGCTCGAGCTGGAATACGGAGCGCCTTGGAATAAACTGTATATCGACGGAGTAGCGAAAGTCAATGAAAAGGTCAGCGTGAGAAAAGCCGCAGACTGCAGCATGTAGCACACAGACGCACACTTCATCTTATAACAGCTTGTAAACTCATATGTGAACAAAGTCAGAGCTGATGGTAATGTGGGAGGCTGACACTCTCTCTCTCTCTCTCTCTCTCTCTCTCTGTGTGCGTGTGTTACAGATGTTAGTGTCTCCGCCCCCCACAAGTTTTGCTGCAGCTTTATTAACACACACGCTGCTTCTGTCCAGCTCTCATAATTCTCCATGGTCTCTCTCTGTGTCTGTCTGTCTCTCTGTATCTGTCTGTCTCTCTGTATCTCTCTCTGTATGTCTGTATCTCTCTCTGTGTCTGTCTGTATCTCTCTCTGTGTCTGTCTGTCGCTCTGTATCTCTCTATGTATGTCTATATCTCTCTCTGTGTCTGTCTGTCGCTCTGTATCTCTCTGTATGTCTATATCTCTCTCTGTGTCTGTCTGTCTCTCTGTATGTCTGTATCTCTCTGTGTCTGTCTGTCGCTCTGTATCTCTCTGTATGTCTATATCTCTCTCTGTATCTGTCTGTCTCTCTGTATCTCTCTCTGTATGTCTGTATCTCTCTGTATGTCTGTCTCTCTGTATCTCTCTCTGTGTCTGTCTGTCTCTCTGTATGTCTGTCTCTCTCTCTGTATGTCTATATCTCTCTCTGTGTCTGTCTGTCTCTCTGTATCTCTCTTTGTATGTCTGTATCTCTCTCTGTATGTCTGTCTCTCTCTCTGTGTCTGTCTGTCGCTCTGTATCTCTCTGTATGTCTGTATCTCTCTCTGTATCTGTCTGTCTCTCTGTATGTCTGTATCTCTCTGTATGTCTGTCTCTCTGTATCTCTCTCTGTGTCTGTCTGTCTCTCTGTATGTCTGTCTCTCTCTCTGTATGTCTATATCTCTCTCTGTGTCTGTCTGTCTCTCTGTATCTCTCTTTGTATGTCTGTATCTCTCTCTGTATGTCTGTCTCTCTCTCTGTCTGTCTGTATCTCTCTGTCTGTCTGTCTCTCTGTATCTCTCTGTATGTCTGTCTCTCTGTATCTCTCTCTGTATGTCTATATCTCTCTCTGTATGTCTGTCTCTCTGTATCTCTCTTTGTATGTCTGTATCTCTCTCTGTATGTCTGTCTCTCTGTATCTCTCTCTGTATGTCTGTCTCTCTGTATCTCTCTCTGTGTCTGTCTGTCTCTCTGTATCTCTATGTATGTCTATATCTCTCTCTGTGTCTGTCTGTCTCTCTGTATGTCTGTATCTCTCTGTGTCTGTCTGTCTCTCTGTATCTCTCTCTCTCTGTATCTCTCTCTCTCTGTGTGGGTGTCTCTCTCTCTCCCTCGTGAGAGTTTCATGAAAGTTTCACGACTTCATTAGACTCAATCTAGCGATTAGGGAATAATTTCTATTGCGCATGCGCGAAAAGTGCCACAGCTTTAAGGTCAACATGAGACAACAAACTCCATGAAGTCTAGCTCATTTATTTAAGTGCCACATTGGAGGCCCGCTGGAAACATCCCCTCTACATAAAAACCTTCTACTGCTGAGTGTGCCATTTGCTCATCAATGTGAGATTGATGACAATGTAAAGGGCCCTTTATTATGATCGTCCACTGACTGAATGTGAACGTGAAAAAGCAAATCCTTACTTGGGTGATCAACATATGGTTATCTGGGACCCTAAACAACTTTGCCCAAATGAAGGAGATTAAGGCATTTCTACAAAAATTGAGAAAACATTCTTTTTTATTTTCATCTAGGAATAAATGCTGATTTGATAAAGACTTACTCACTACTCACCTTACATTACTAAACTGTGGCCACAACTAAAATTATCTTATTATTTATAAAAAATGTAAATCACCAGCAGGGCTCCGTCCGATACACCCCAATATACAACATAATACCAGGCAAATGGATAAAAAAAAATAGTTTTGCAAATTTGTTGAGTGATTTAAACCAAATAACTGATTAGAAAGGCACAGCATAATTATTAATTAATAATTCTAGACGGAGTTAAATCTTTGACCTTTGATGGCTAATTCTAAAAAAATGGAAGGAAGTAAACATGCCATGTCATAATATGAACTGATTTTCAGTCATTAAAAGAGACAGTGTTAAGTAAAAACATATATTTTCTTTTTTTCCTTCAAATATAAAACATAAGAAAGTCTGTGTGGACACAGTCCATAACTTAAGTTCCCTTACAAACGAAGTCAGAAAAAGCAATCTGGCATACAAATATGGAGCAACAGTTAATTTTATACAATTTATAAAAGTATTAATGAAAACTTAAAAACAGGTAATAAAGACAGAAAACAGAAAAAACTTCACTCTTGGTAGAAAATAATTTGCATTTAACACAAACATCTTTTTCTAAAATACATCCATGTTGCAGCAGTAAATAAAATCTATTCATTTTGTGATTATTCTGCTTGTTGGTCTGAGATGATGGCATTTAAGGATCTGCAAGCAAAAATAAATAAATAAATAAATAAATAAATAAAAGTGAAAAATGCTGAAGTATTTATGCAGAAAGTCAAAACCTGTCAAGTCAACACAATCTGGCTAAAATGAAGAATCTTAATTAGTACCATTCATTTAACAGTACACATAAATCACAGTCCAGTTATTTAGTTCCCACAAGGAAAGTAATTTGCTAAAGGCACCAGTAACCACTACTCTGCTCTTCTACCACTTTCTATCTCACTTTCAGCCAAATGGGCTGTGTTTAATTTTGTGTTTAACTGAATTTCCATCTTCAATCTGCACTGCTTTAGTACTGAGCAAAAACACTGAGTAGCTGATGGCGATGCAGCACACGCTGCTCTACCACTAAAGCTCTCATGCACATTGATAGATTCTAATATACATGATTCATACCCAGTAGTTTTGGGGTTTTATGTCGGATCCTTTTTGCCGGAACGGACTCGTCTAACTCGTTTGTAAGGCTTCGTTTTACGGAACCAGGAGAAGTACGCACAGGAGTGCTGGCTGTAAAGAAAGCAGAAGTTTGAGCATGCAGGCATGTAGTATCGTTAGTATAATAGCTACTCGAGAACATAAATGAAGAATAATAATCATAAAAAACAAAAACACTGTCTTTTATTTATCTACAGCTCCCAAAGGAAGCAAAAGCTTACTACATAAACAATATACACACACCACACTTATAAAATTCACATACAGCCCCATGTCTACTCACTAAGTTTTTTCTCGATTTCTCTGAGCTCCTTCTCTTGCTGTTTGAGCTCCTGCTGTTTCTCGATCATAGCAGGACTCTGCAGATTCTCCACGTGCAAGTCGTAATCAGCCTTGACCTTTATTGCATTCTGTACTGCTATAATGTATTGTTGTAGCAGCTCTACACACACACACACACACACACACACTTACTTTAGTCAGTTCTGCTGACTCCTTTATCTTGTTATTATTGTCGTGTGTGTGTGTGTGTGTATATATATGTGTGTGTGTGTGTGTGTGTGTGTGTGTGTGTGTGTGTGAGAGAGAGTGTGTGTGTATGTATATGTATGAACAAAGACCTCAAATACAACATTGCAATAAAAATAGAAGATGTTGAGTAATCATGTGCGTTCAGAAAAAAATAATTTAAATGAATAAAAAAGTTTCAGTGAAGGAACTAAAGTGGTTTCTTATAAAAGCAGAGTATTGACAGAGCAGGCAGGTGACAAAATGACAACACAAATGCAATCCAATGACAGAACAAGACAGACGTATGATCAATGAGTGTTACCCTTCTGCTTGAACATGGTGTGATATTCTTGAGGCAATGGCGCTCCAAACACGTGACCTCTCAGTTTCTCCAATGGTGGAGCCTTGTTTTGTAAACCACCAAACTTCCCATTGCTACGGATACGCTCCCCTTGCCTTGTCAGCAGAGTAGGGCACTGCACCTTGCTCTGGACGACCTGTCAATCACACACTTAAAAGCTTAGTGTCATCTCACTAGGTCAAAAACAAACTGTCATCATACAAATTAAATTAGGATTAGAAATTAGGGGTATATATTTAAGGACACTTCATTTACTTCTGAGAAAAGTGTAGCCCCTGACACGTGACGGGAAAGGAAGTGAGTATGCCAGAAGACCAGGTGTCTGCTCCCGATTTAAGAAAACCTTGTGAGCAAGCACATTTTAATAACCGTGCTCGCTGATGGTGCTCGGTGTGCTATTAAAGATGCCGTTTAACTTTTTCCAGTTTTCAAATCTCAAAAGGCACATTCTCAGTTATTTGTGTGCACAATTATTTTCAGGTTGTTTTATTTATTTCTGTTTACATACAGTAAAATCTACACAGCCTACTGTAATGGTGAGAATACGGTTCCTTGAGCAGTGCAGCACAACTGCTACATTTCTAGAACAATGTTAGGCATAAATATTACGGTATTACTGTAGGATATTTATTCAGTTACAGCATTACAGCCCAAAAGTATTGAAACTGCAAGGTCAATTCTGTTGTTTTTGTTATAAGTGTTTACTATACACTTGTGTTTGAGATCAAAGCATGAATCGGCTGCTGCTGTTTTGATCGTTCCGTCCTGTTTGATTTCTGGTTGTTACGCAAGTCGCCCTGTACGATGTCTGTCAAATGGCGCAAATGTAAACTTACCCCTTTTCGGTAATGGTTAGCAGAATCCAAATCGTCCACTAATATGGTGTCTCCGAGGACAGTGGTGAAGACTGTTCAAACAAACAAATCATTACCAAAGCCATAAAAGACTCCCACAAAAGACACACGCACACACACACACACACACACTATTGTTGATGCCAAAGCTAGAAGCCTGTTGAAGGTATTTTGGCAAGGAATGGAGTGAGGGGCAAAAGGGTTTCCTACATACATAAACGGGGAAACCCTGCACATACCAAACATATAAGCATCTGTAACAACTGAAATCTAATTATCAAAGAGTGGTACACATAAATCTAAATTTGAAGACAAAGAGCACATTGTATTGTGTACAGAAACCAGACTCCAGGGGGTTCCTTGAGAGTAATTCTTCTATACATGCATCATTTTCTAGTTATCCCTGCAGTCTGCGGAACACAATTTCCCCCAGCCATGGAAGCAAATGATGGTAGCCCCCACGCTGGATCTGTCATCTGGAAACAATCTGGGAGGGGAAGTGAGTCTACTCACACAGCAGAACATCATGCCACATAACATCACACCAGTGAAAGGGCAACTGCTATGAAAACCCAACACAGTGGGAATACTACAAGTTACTAACCCATTAAAACCCATCACCACCCTAGATGACTCAAAAAGGAAATAATGATTCAGCTCTGTCCATAATTTTTGGCTTTGTGGAGGGTTATGGAATGTGTCTAGTCATGTGTGCCTGTGGAATAAGAGTGAGAACTCACCCTTGTTGCAGCTTTCTGCATGCTCAGGATAAATGAGCAGGTGTCTTGCGAACACGGGGTTTCCTACTGGAGTGAACATACTTTGACCGTTCCTGATGTGGGGCAGTGACCTAGCATAAAAACACACACAAAATCAGTCACAAATCAAATCAGTGACACAGAGCATGAGGAATAACTAGAAACCGATCTAACTATCCACACATCTTAATCACAGGGATCACATAATCCATGTAGGAATAATCATCTAATAATGTATGAGCATTTTATTTTTTGATGTGCTGTCTTTTTTAAATAAAGGGTGAAGTTTTCTTTAAGGAGATGTGTTTGACACGTGTACAGTTGTAAACTTCTGCTTCTGTAAATGTTAATCTTTAACAATAACTGTTAAACTGTTGTGTTATTGAAAGAATAACGCACTTCATGTGGCTATGAGAAGATAATCAACTTGGGCATAACAGGGAATTGTCATGCATCCCCAAAATTAGTCTGTGTAGCGTTCACTCTGTTTTACGTCCAATTCAGGACTACTACAGAACTCCATGGAAATGAAAAGGAACTTTAAACACGCAATGGAAGGCCAAACAGAGGGTTTGGGCAAAATAGAGGCTTCTTTGTTAACAGGAGCATAAACATGAGAAAAACAATCATGCAGTCTCCATGCAGACTGAATGTATAATGCTGAAAAACTCAATGACTGGCACCCTTGTACGTGTCAGCAAACTACTGGAGCCTGCCAACTGTATGTCCTGTTACTGTGAAGCTGAAAGTGTTTTATTCTCTTCATTACACTGCAGTTTATTAAAGATAAATATATCCGACTTTTTATCCCGTAGCTGTATTTACTTTTAGGCAATAATGTAAAAAATAAATAAATACAATTCAGATTCCTGATATCATTTACATTATAGCATCCAAGCTTCACAGTCATAATTAATGCTTCAAAATCTCATTTATGTCTAATTAAAAAGTTGTTCTTTTAATTGTTAAGCTTAAATTATATAATTATTATCTCTCACACAGGTCTCTGTAAACACGTTGATATCATCCTGTGATTTCAGTCAAACGACCCCCGAAGTTAGAAAGAAATGGACGTGCAAAACGAGATCTGAGCTCGTCAGTGCTGTGGTACGGAGCCGTTGTCCGTCACATGCACAGACATTTTTGTGGACGTACCTGTTGTTTGGTTTCCAGAAGACTGTATCTAGGGGTATGACTTGTTGCCGTCCTTGTGTGTCATCGTAGATTCTTTTTGCTGCAGCTGTTGTCACGGTAACCACACAGTCCATGTCACCAAGAAGATGCCAGGAAATGACCTTTGCTGCATCGTCGTCCTGAACAAGTGCCAGGTGTGCTATCTATAAAACAAACAGCTAGCAATGTTAACAAAATAATTACAGATGGTCACATTTGGTACACATTTGTCCTTCAAGTCTATAAAAAAAAAGATTTGAACACACACACACAAACGGACAGACACACAGACGGAAACACACCTTTCCTAGGACGTCTTGGCCGCCTCTGAATGGATCAGACATGGTACATTTTCGACGAGGCAGATTTTGTAGCCTCGTCAAATCTGCAGTCATTTGAGCAACTAAACCCTCAGCTGATGTCACCTAAACACAAGAGCACATAATTACTCTTATAGCTCAGAAAATGTAGTTTCCCCAAGTCATTTTGAAGCTTGAGGAACATATTGGGAACCCTGTCGTGTTTTAGGAAGCATCATTCTTTCTCTAACCACATTTTTTTCTAAGCCACACTCTCTCTCAGACATTTTTATGTGAGGGTTTATTCAAGAAAGAACTAGAAAGAGAAAGAGACTATGATCCACAGCTTGTGAGTCATTACCATTAAATATGCTGTGCGAAAGTAAAATATAAAACCGATTTTAATTTGGAAACTTTTGATGATTAAAGCTTTTCAGTTTTTGGCATCACACACAGTAATAAACTTATTACCAGTTATTCCGTCTAATTCCAAACCAACTGCATTAAACTCTAAAACATGGGAAACAACAGAACTTACATCTTGCATGAACCCATATTTGGAGCTAGACAAACCCGAGTAACTTCCCCCATATTGGGAAAACAAAGATTTTTACATGTGTGTAAAGAATGAGAAGTCTCTGAGTTTACGCACATCGGTTAAATTTGAAATATCTATGCCGGTTATCTTGATCGCCAGTTTTAGCTGAGTCTCTTTACCAACTGCATCTTGCAATTGACCTAAAAATAAACAGAAAAATGGAGATTAGTCAGGACACTGGAACTACTCTACAACCAATATAGAAAACAATGCATATGAACACAGTTTAATGCATACCCTTAAGTTCAGCTTCGAGTTGTTTGTTGGTCTCCAAAACATCTCTGTAGACTACAATAGACTGAGACAGCTGGTCTTTCTTTTTACTCATTGCAGCCATAACCTTCTGGTTTTCAGCATCTAAAATAGACAAAGGTGTACATTTGACTTTATTCCACCAATATATACATAAATACAATTAAGGTTCATTAGTTCTTTTCCTGTTCAGTGATCATCCTTTTATCCTGTACATCATCCTTTGATAATTACTGATATCTAACTATTACTTAAACAAATTGGATTAAATACAAAAGATACGGTGAAAATGTTCACTTAACTAACTGGTCAAATTGCCTAAATCCTCACCTACTGGCCAAATCCTCACCTACTGGCCAAATCCTCACCTACTTTGCTCTACAGTTACTTTTAGCTTTCAGCCAAATTTATAGTAAACCAGTATATCTGTACCTAATGTATACCAGTATATCTGTACCTAATGTACACCAGTATATCTGTACTAAATGTATACCAGTATATCTGTACTAAATGTATACCAGTATATCTGTACTAAATGTACACCAGTATATCTGTACTAAATGTATACCAGTATATCTGTACTAAATGTATACCAGTATATCTGTACTAAATGTACACCAGTATATCTGTACTAAATGTATACCAGTATATCTGTACTAAATGTACACCAGTATATCTGTACTAAATGTATACCAGTATATCTGTACTAAATGTATACCAGTATATCTGTACTAAATGTACACCAGTATATCTGTACTAAATGTATACCAGTATATCTGTACTAAATGTATACCAGTATATCTGTACTAAATGTACACCAGTATATCTGTACTAAATGTACACCAGTATATCTGTACTAAATGTACACCAGTATATCTGTACTAAATGTATACCAGTATATCTGTACTAAATGTATACCAGTATATCTGTACTAAATGTATACCAGTATATCTGTACCTAATGTATACCAGTATATCTGTACCTAATGTATACCAGTATATCTGTACTAAATGTACACCAGTATATCTGTACTAAATGTACACCAGTATATCTGTACTAAATGTACACCAGTATATCTGTACTAAATGTATACCAGTATATCTGTACTAAATGTATACCAGTATATCTGTACTAAATGTATACCAGTATATCTGTACTAAATGTATACCAGTATATCTGTACTAAATGTATACCAGTATATCTGTACTAAATGTATAGTGAAGATGCAGTTTCAAAACAGTAATTTTGAATAGTGCATAAAACTGCCCCAGAGGCTGAAACAATATGCTTTGGCTAACTAACACTTAAGCAAATGAGAGTTTTTGACTCTTCACACTGACCATTGTAGAACCTGAAGGGCAAATTAAAAGGAGGGATGATGGCCAGAGATTTAGTGTCTTCAAACACCGGACAGAACTTGAGTACATACACGGCTCCATCAGCCCCTGGACTATTCTCCATAAGTGCCAAGTCCTAAACACAAACACACACACACTTTTTACTCTGACAGATAAATCCATGGTGTAATTTGTATATAAGACTGATGTACTGCTAAACGTTATTAAATGCATTGTGACAAATATCCATCCAGAATGACTTTAATATATCTTATTAATAAGTATTATGCAATGGCATATAAGAGTTATGCTAAAATGCCATAACTATTATTTCAATCAATATAATGCGACTCAGGCTGGACATTTACTTTAAGTCAACCATGATGTGGGTTCCAATACATTAGCAGAGTCCTGGAAATTTGTTGAAACGTTATTATATACAATTAAATGAAAACATATTACACCCAGAAACATACACACACTTACAGTGATAAGAGTTTCGCCATTAGTTAGATTGTATGTTAGACTCTTGGCCTTGTTCTCAAACATTGGAACATCTTCTGCATCATCACCATCAACAGTTGTCACAGTCAGGAGCACTTTTCCATTAATCCCCATTCCAGCTTGGTTACTGTGCTGATCCTGTGAGACAAAACAACACACACACACACGAAACAGTCATCGGTTCTCAGTAAACACCTCTGTTGACAAGTCTTGTTTGGTTACATAAAGAGATTTTAGGTCAGAAAGATTTTTATTTAGATTTTTAATAGACATGGACAGGCGTTGTTCAACCTATTTATTTATAAACCTGAAACAGCTCACCATTATCTTCAAGCACAGTACTTGTAGAAGAGTGCGGTCAGCCAGACTGCTGCTGTTAGAGACCACAGGAGTTGAAGCAGGAGAGTCTGGGACAAGTTTGACTGGCTTATTGGCAACAATATCCAGAGCGATCTATGACAGAGAAAAGAATTCTAGTAAATAATCTCACAGTGCCACGTGTACAAGAATATAAACAGGTAACACAAATTAGGCCAAAAAACAGCAATAGATAAAGAATATAACATAAATAATTATAGATATATAACTGAAGTGCAAATATATTATATATATACACACACACACACACACACACACACACACACACACACACAGTATACATATACATATCGTCGCTGTCAGGCAGAAACCTCGTATGTCCAAATTTGGTCAATTTCATATTTTTTCACATATCGATGCTATTGGTCAGTCCCCACGTGGGTCTGTTATTTTTACAAGTTATTAACCAATCTAAAGTCTTGAAAATAGCTTGAGCGCAAATCTCTTAACTCCATTGGACACTTCAACTGTCCACCTCTTCCTCACTCCGCGGGAGAGCTTCGCGTCATATTTCTCCTTAAGAAGAGTCGCAATGAATCAACACGTCTTCTGAGGTAAATGTCTTCAAATCACTGGGCTCAAAGAAAAATAAATCTTGACCCCCGCTAGTTCTGGTGCTCGTTTGAGGACAGGAATTTAGAGCAAGACAATCCACTGCAACACGGACTAAACCCTGTGCACTGCAGATAAGGTACGGCGTTTTTTTAACTTCCTGAAAAATAACGGTTTTGGAGATACGAGGATTCCGCCCGACAGCGACGATACACACACACACACACACACACACACACACACACACACACACACACACACACACACACACACACACACACACAGAACATAACAGTGGATTACCTGACTGCTCCAGATGGACTTGATTTTCTCTACAGCATAAACAAACTGCACCATGTACTTTCCCACTCGGGAAGGAATCTCTTTATCTCTGTGAGAAAACGGACAAGAAATTCATTTCCCTTTCCAAAGAACAAATCATCTTTTGTGTCTAATACTCTTTGTAGTAAAACTGTAATAGTGATTTTGACAAACTTGTTACCTGAAGTAAAAGTGGTCATCCTCTTCCTTGTCCTTGGGTTTGCTACATTTGAATGTTGTTGCCTGAAATTGTCAATTGTTCGTTATAGTAATTATACGTGACTACTTTAGCGATACAGTTTAATAGTCTTTTGTGTGTGTGACTCACCCCATTTGGAGGGTGGGATCCTGAAGCCAAGCCTTGCCACAGAAGCATGGACAGACTAGATGGACTCGCGTTCTTCACAGGTCTGCCATCTTCAGAGAGTACACTCAGTTTGAACACTGCACGTGCAGAAAGCCGATAACACAGAAGGTCAACACCGAGTGTGCAGTTTAAATACTTAACAGAAACATCTTATGCTGAGAATACTCACCAGGGAAAATATCTCCTGCTCTTAATACGGATTTGCTGTCGTATTCTACGCTAAGCTTAACGGGATTGTTGGGATCAGGTAACACACACAGCTTTACAACTGGGCCAGGAATAATATTGCTTTTACTGAAGGATCCTCTGAACTCCAGCTGATGCTCTCCTCTGCAGATAGCAAATAAAAAAATGTGTACATAGATAGTGGGTAATTAGGCAGAAGGTCTAGAATTGTTTTGGGAAAGTAAATAAGGACTTTAAATGATGCTGGTTTTTGCTCACATTGTCGCTGTTATGGTTTCCAGTATAAAGCTGGCCTTTCCTTCTGTATCCACGGGCTGGGACATCACTGAAGATTTCACCTGCAGCACCCACACACATACACACACACACACACACATACACACACACACACAACAGATAGTTTGGTTAAAAGATTTAAAAAAATAAATAAAAAAACACATCATAAATACTTTGGGACAATTGGGTTCGGACCGCAGCTCCGAGTCAGCAGAATAAGAATACAAAAACAGAATTCTACATAAAAAGAAAGACGACGACTTATATACACTATATACATAATATATACAAAAAATATATACAGTAAATACATCGTAAATTTAAATACCTATACAGGTGAAAGTATGGTGTCGCACAGTAAGATGTGTTCATTAGAATTTTGAAAAATATACAAATCTCAAAAAGTCATGTCAACAAAAGAAAGGAATAAAACATGACAGAGCTGGTTATTATAGGAAGATCATCCATTTTGGCTTGTTAATGGAGTGTGTCACACCGTCATTTCCTAAACGAGCACATCCTATTCTCTTCTCCTCTATTATCTTATATAATAGAATTAATACAGAAACCTAAACCATGCAGCCATATGTACTTTCTGAGTGATGCTGGCTTGATCCTGTGCTCTTTGGATCGTTTTATTATCGGTAGTATTAACAGCATATAATACACGATGATAAAAAACGGTGATATTCAGTTTTCCACCAAAACATTTCAGTACATTTAATTCAGTGCATCACTGGTTGGAAGATACCTTGAGCTGTGGTGACAGAGGCTTCATTGCTATTACAACACGCTGGTCTGGAACAGGATTTCCCCAATCATCACACAACTGCAGCAGGAATGGAGTGTTCAGACCTTGTCCGTTTACAACCTGTACAGGCTACAAGGACAAGTAAAAACTATCATTTCAAATCATTTCTTTTTACACTGTCTGCATTTCTGTAATTGTTTTCACAGGATTTCAAAAAGAATAACGAGAAAGTGCAAGAGAAAGACACTTCTATAAGTGTGTGCTATTTACCTGCTCTGGTGCTTCCAGCAGAGTGATTTTTACGGGTGGTCCTGCAGTGACTTTTATTCTGGCAAACCCTTCAAAATTCTGGTATTTAAAACACAGCTCCCGTTGTCCAGGAGAACCTTCTACAAAGCGAACGCCAGTCACCACCATTTTCGCTGTACTGGTCTACATAAAGACAAGACACACACGTAGACCACAGACAAATATAAAATCATTTTAATATATACACAGCGATCTAACAGGTCCTGGATGGATCCAAGTACAAAAACATATTGCAAAATTTACTGAACATGTTATGTAATTGTTAACGTTTAAAATCCAGATTTTTAACTTTTATCAGCTCTTTAAAAGATCCGGACACAAGTTACTGCTCGATTTCCATTAAGTTTAATAAAATCTTAAGTAATGCATACGTTGGCAGAAAAAAGATTAATTAAGATAGATGATTGCATCATTTATGTCTGTCTACCTGCCAGTCGAAATTCAAGGCTGATTCATCAAGGTTTTTTGCAGACACACTGACTGCCTTCATGCTGTCAGCACTTAGAGCATCAGTCTTATTGCCATACTGATCAACCACGTCAACATCTAAAACAAACAAACAAAAAAAATAATAATATATAAATAAATAAAAATAATAATGAGGAGAAAAAGCTGATTATTTGGGGGCGGCTACGTGAATGATGCCTATGATGAAACAGCATTTTTTTAATGGATCATCTTGACTATAATAACTGATTACAATTTAAGAATGTAACAACTGTTGGTTTTTAATATGGCTTTAGTAAACAAACTAGTTACATTTATTAAACCGTGATCCCAATCTAGATAGGTTAAAGTTCATCATGACAAACTTTGATGTTGGCTTGACAATGTGTGGATGTTTCAGAAGCATAAAGATAGAGAAAAAGTGTGACAGACAGACAGACAGACATAAGTCAGATGAAGTGATAGTGTGATACAAATAGAGTAGTAGAGAAACTATTATTAGTAGAAAAGTTTTTTTTTGTTTGTTTTGTTTGATGTACAGTAAAACTGCACATCTGATCAATTCACAAAATGCAGCTTGAGAAGTCAGAGCAGTCTGAAGGGCTGTGCTGAGTTTGGCGAATGTTCAATTGAAACATTTTGGAGTTGTAACTTCAAATTTTTCCAGTGTGAATCGTGAGCTTTTTAATTTTCTGGAAGGAGAAATCTGTGGTCCCAATCACACTAAGTGACAATCCGGCTAAATAATCTCATAATAAAAACAATAATCTGAAACAGCAGAACAGAATGTTACCTTTGTCAAGCCAAGATCATATCATGTGGGCTTACCAAATTAGTTTCACTGACCAATAACACTTTACCAACTCCTTTGGTCAATAGGTTATGAATAAAGGCTGCTAAAGACATTTTCAGCTCTGGCTGTACCTCAAAGCTCAACCATAAATACAGTGTAAACCACATTAAAGTGAATTGTATAGTTTTTCCAATTTCACGTACAAGTGAAGGTCAAGGTTTCATCAAATGAATGTTTTTTGTCACACATTACATAACGTGATCCTGAGATATGATCCATAATGATCCATTTAACACTAGAACTGTTAAAGAAAATGATTGCATCCGAGACTAAACAACAAGCAATGGTGGAGTTTTTGTATTCTACATACTAAGATATTTATTCCTAATTTGAGGTTGGGTGACTGGCTAGAAGAGATCTTACAAATATTTCCAGACAGAGTTTCCCCCATCCGGACAGTTGTCTCATTAAGAGTTATCTTCAGATGATCGGGCTCGTCAGGCCGTGGGCTATAAACAAAAAAAAAAAAACACATGTACACTAAATCAGCTTTCAGAAACAATCTGCATTTTTAACATAGTAAAGAGGATCTTGAAGCTTCAGGGGGAAAAAAAGATGCGATTTTAATTTGCATTCATGCATTATAAGTCTTACACTATGGTAAAAGACGTGTCGACCGTGTGCTGATCCTGAAATAACACCTGACAAAATTGTTCTCCGTGTGCTTTAGTGGGAACACACACACTCGGTAGTCTTCCCTTTGTCAATTCTGCTGTTTTAATATCTGCAGCCCAGTTGACCTAAAACACAAATGTATATCCTTAACGCCATTTAGCACGTTTACTGTCTCTTTTACAGCTCTTTAACATATGTAGACAGCGATGTGAGGAAACATGCAAACATCTACCTTTATTTTCTGGGCAAGACTCTGTGTTAAAGCCACCTTCCTGCCCCCCTCATCATACAGTCTAAAGCACAGACTCCCGAGGGTGTCGCCAGCCGTCCACTTAATATGCTCCTTATTCTGGAGTACTATGTCATCGTCCGAATCATTCTCCTGCCTATAGATCTCGATACGGAAGACACGGCTGCTTGGCAAAATACGAATTGTTCTCTCCACACAAGCCACAGCCTTTTGATTCTATACACAAATACAAAAAAAAAAAAAAAAAAAAATCAATGGTTATCTGCAGAGATTTAAATAACTTCAAAACAAACCACATATAGAGTCACAAGCTGCCATTCTATAAACAGCAGAATTTTCTACAGCAAATATTGGCTATTATGAGTGGAGGAAAACTGCAAAATCTAGCTATTCAATAAATGTCTTCTTTTTTTTTTATGAGGAAAACGGAGGTATAAAAATTCACCAATTCGGAAAACCAAGATATTATATATCAAGATATAAAAACCAAGTTATTATTAGTTTGTCTTGAAACATTCATAAATACCTGACTGTCCACACACACAACATAAAAATCACAATGTAATCAAATGTGACTGAGGAATGAAGTGGGTATATGTACAGATAAAAAAAAAATGTATATCTTACAGGAATGGAAAATTTTGCAGTGAGGATACTTTCGGTGGTGACGTCCTTCAGTTGTAGTGGTTTTGCCAGCAGCACACCAGTCCCTGTATTACTGCAGTCAGCCGTGTACACTGGCAAATCAGAGGCTCCGAATAACTATACACACACACACACACACGATAACAAAAGAATAAACCCTAAGCTAATAAATAATAGCTAATAATAAACAATTTACATGTGTTAGATTTTCCTTTCTTGGTTTATGTGCTACAAACATATAGCATAATTCTGCTACTTAAAAGTCTCCGTCTGTTACAGGAAAGCAGGCAACTGCTCTTTTTTAATTCTTTGTACTAATTAACAGTTGTTTGGTTGGTTAATATATTTTATCAGCTGTCTGGTTTATCCACTTATAAAATTGCTAATAAAATGTTATGTTTCTGTTACAAAATTGAATAATAATTACATGCAGACATATATGCTTTACATTTCAAGTAACTGATTTTTATTTTAATTAAATGAGATCTAGGTATCAAGAACAAAAGTACTTGATTAGCCACAATATGGTATACTTTAGAGCTGCATTTCTTAACCTGTGGGTCACAACACTGTAGCAGGGAGGTCGTGGGAAGACGTTTTGGAACAAATGTATACAATACTTGTCTAACGGCACCGCCTACAGGCATCATGATATAACCATCTTCTGACTGGATAAAGTTACCTGGGATTAGCAATATGTGGTTTATAGTAATCATTGCTTGAGTGATGATTAGACATGGAGCGATTTCATGTCAAAAACTAGTGCAAGTATAGAGGCAGGTTCACACTGCGCATAAGGGAACTCAAAACTAATCACCCTCCCATCATACAAATATCTTACGATATAGCAGGGCAAAATATCTGATAGTGTATTACTGTACAATACAGAATACCAGCTGAGATCTCAGCTCTCGAGCATATTAATGAAACACGCACACAAAATCCTTATCGCGTTTAAATAATTGAACATAAATTCCGTTTTGTTGCTATTTTATACCAAATACCTACTACCACTACTGCTGCTATACAGTATATTTTAAAAAAAAAAAAAAAAAAAAAAAAGGCAAAATATTGCACAATATTGTTATTTGCACTCCCACACTTTATGTACATAACTGATCAATCATATTCTATATTCATATTTAATACTCATGTCTATATTGTATCTCATCGTCTGCATTGTCTTGTATAGTTTCTATAATTTAGTGTTATTTATGTCTGTACTTTTGAGTGTCACAAACAGCTGGAACCAAATTCCTTGTTTGTGTCAACACACTTGGCCAATAAACCTGATTCTGATAAATTAAAACACGAAGGTGCGTCATTAACGTAATTTGCGTCACGCAGATAATGTTGTTGGTCGGGAGTTTATCACTCTTAGCATTTACAATGGCGCAAACACCAGTAAAACCAGGAAATTTCTCTTTTTATAGAAAATTGGATGGCACTCTGAATAAACGCAAAGTTGTGTGCATACAAAAAAGTGCTAATGACAGCTTACATATTTGCCAAAACAAAAATGTAAGCTTTCATTAGCACTTTGTGTTCATTACACTTACAGTGAAATGAAACATGCACTATTTATTTTGTTTAATAAATTGCTTTATCGCCATTGATATTTAGCTATTTACCCTGTAGCTGAATTGCTAAATTGCTAAAAAATATGGTTGTTACACACTACGCAACGGTTTGCCGGTAGAACCTGCAATGTTTTGCTTTTAACCCTTGTGTTGTCCTCCTATACAAATTAGGAGCGCTGTGTCAACTTGACCTTGTCTGTTTTGACTGCTTATAAAAAATTAAGTATATATGATAGCCTTTTTTTTTTTTTTTTTTTTTTACCTTTTTAGTCTAACTTGTTTCCAACATATTAACATATATATATATATATATATATATTCGGTATAATAAACCTTATTTATATACAAAAATGCCTCATTTTGCAAAAAAAAAAAAACAAAACAAAACAGAAATTTTGAATTATTTTCACTATAGAGGCACAAAAGTTGATGCACAATTACAGGCTGGCATATTTCAAAGGCAGGAGATTGTTTTGAAACCATTTTTAATGTCAGCAAATAATAAAACCTGTTTTTTTACAGGCCAAATTGACTTGAATGCTTATAAATCAAAAATTCTACAATTATCACCATTCTGTGTGTAATATCTATTTTACCCACCTGATGTCATCTGATCAACCAACAACAGGCTACACACACACACACACACACACACACACACACCATAATTTCATGTGAATAAAACTTCGTTTACCTCCTTATGTTTTTTTTATTATACTTAATTTATGAACGATAAACCTTATGAAATTTTGCCATGTTTTGAGTAAAATAAGCAGAAATTATTAAATATTATTTTGGATAACCACTGACTGATGAATGTCAAACATTACTCAGCATATCTCCAGGCCAAATCTTACTGATGCAACTAAATTCATAAATAAGAGAGAGGAAACAAATATGATTTGAATATGAAAACACAACGTGTGTGTGTGTGTGTGTGTGTAAAGATTGTTGGAAGAAGAAGAAGAGAAGAGAAGATATTGTCCCCATCTGGACAAATGAATATAACAAGTGTGAAATATTTACAAATGATTGTTTTTGTTTTTTTGGAGGCCCAATGAATTGCAATGCCCAATGCTTGTGTGTGTGTGTGTGTGTGTGTAAAGCTTGTTGGTAGATCAGATTTTGGCCCAAGTTGGACAAATGCATCTAACAAGTGTGAAATATTTACAAATGAGTAGCTGTTGTTTTTTTCTGGAGGCCTAATGAATTGCTATGCCCAGTGCTTGTGTGTATGTGTGTGCGCATGTGTGTGTAGCATCATTTCAGTACATCATATTTTGCCCTCTGCTAGGCAAAGGTATATCAAAAGTGAGAAATATTTACAAATGTGTAGCTTTTTTTTTCTGGAAGACTAATGAAATGCAATGCCCAATATGTGTGTGTGTTTGTGTGTGTGTGTGGGGTGTGAGTGTGTGTTTTGGGTGTGTGTGTTTTGGGTGCGTGTGTGTGCATGTGTGTGTGGGGTGTGAGTGTGTGTTTTGGGTGCGTGTGTTTTGGGTGCGTGTGTGTGCATGTGTGTGTGTGTGCGCGCGTGTGTGTGTGTGTGTGAAATATTTACAAATGTGTAGCTTTTGTTTTGTCTGGAGGCCAACTGAATTGCAATGCCCAATGCTTTGAACAGTGTTTGTGTGTGTAGCATCATTTCGGTAGATCATATTTTGCCCTCTGCTAGGCGAAGGTATATCAAAAGTGTGAAATATTTACAAATGTTTGGCTTTTTTTCTTTTCTGGAGGCCTAATGAAATGCAATGCCCAATTTGTGTGTGTGTTTGTGTGTGTGTGTGTGCATGTGTGTGTGGGGTGTGTGTGTGTGTTTTGGGTGCGTGTGTTAGTGGACATTTTATGTGTGCATTTTTGTGTCTGTATGTATGTTCATTGCGCTGAAAAGGGCAAAAGTGTGACCTATTGCCCCACTAAATGTGGCCGAGTCAAAATGACCCAAGCGGATCAAAAACGCGTAGTATATACTGTTCTGAACACATAGTTCAACGAAAATAGACAAAACTAATTTTGCTTGCAAAATTCATAATTTGGAACAATCCTGGTAAATTTCAGGCAAAAATGTGGAAGAAAACCCAAGTTATGACACATTAAATTCTTCCAGCAGGGTCAAAAAGACCCAGGGACAACATGAAGGTTAAATGATATTTAAAAAAACAGGCAAACAAAAACAGGCAACGGTTACGGTGTTCTATGGACAGAACGATGCCATACGTGTAACAGTTGTACAGATCTTCAGCCTGGCATAATATAGAATTTAATTACTGGGATGAGTTTATAGGAATTTATATTTAGGGATCCATGACGGATTGAAATGTAGCTCAGTTAATCTGATTGTAGAATGGAAACGGTTTGAGGAATGTGGATGTTCAGTGGAAATGTTACCTGGCAGCGGACAATGAGTTTGGAATGCGTTGTAATATTATGGAACACGTCCTGAACTTCTACTTTGAAGTCTGCAGCTGTGCCGTTCTCTATGCAAACTTCATCTGTAGGCTTCACCACCAGCTGATGAGGAGGGCCTGGGGAACACAGCAGAAACTCGAAGTAAGCGAGATTAAAAAATGACAAAATGATGAGGAAAAAAAAAAAAATTCTTTAATAATATAATAATATGAGGAATAATAAAAGCACAATAATTATTGTTCCTTACTTAAAACCGTGTGGCTGAAAGTTTTTGAAAGCTTTTAGAAAATGGTAGATCATTTGATATTTAAAATACAGATGCCACATTCCAATTTGTCCGTCAGTACAAATTACTGCGCTATAAGCAATGCAGCTTTTCTTCTTCCAAGTGTCAGAAAATGACTGCGAAATGGTCCAAAATGATTTAGCTATATCTATAAGTACACACTATACATTATCAATGGGTTCATTGCTTTAATTTAGTATTTCCCTGCGTGTGTAGACTCACCTGGACGGACACTAATTTGGAACGTCTGGCAGTCTGGGTTGAGGCCTGGGATTGTTACCTTTACGGTGTGTACCTGTCAATAGCATTAACAGTTGCACAGTAACTAACAATGAAGATAGATGTTTAATGATTCCATAAGTTTAGATTAGTAAAGCCACAGCAATGTGAACCACGTTCAATTCCATGGTTTTTATAACTCAAATAGATAAACACTGACCTTCTCAGGATGGTTGGCTTTACCCATAGCTTTCAGGTCTTGTATGGTGAAAGTTTCACTTGCATTCGTCTTTTCATAGCTCAGTTTCAGTGAACTGATGCGTGTGTTGATTAGTGAGAAAGAGGAGAATAAAAAAAAAAAAAAAACCTCATTTCATGTAATGTGAATTCTTGACTTTTAAGCACTTAATAAATCAATCAATTTCAAACTGCCTGTAAGAATACAACTGCTTTTATATTTTCTGCACATTACCTGCACTCTAGCTGGGGTTTGATACCAGAAGGTGGCTGAGTTGGATGACTAAACACATCTGTAAATTTCAGAGGCAAAGCGAATGGTACTCCCACCTGAACGGGAGAAGGAAAAACACCGACCGCAAAAGCTGCTGCACTGCTTTCTGAGAGCGTGGAAAGAAGAGCATACACATGAACAGAGTGGTGGAGAAAAAAGACAAACAGAGACACGTTCTGGGACTGTTTGTGTGATGTCAGGTGCTCGGCTTTAAATAGATTTTTTACTATTTATTTAATAATGAAAAAATAAAAAGCAAATAAATTCACAAAATAATTGTTACCTTTAATGCTGAAGTTGAGCGTATAATCAGGTAGTCTTCTTCCGGCCCACTCTTTCGCTGGGGGATCACCGTCGTTCAGTACAGTTTGCAAATGAAGCGTGTACGACCCCAACTTATTAAAATTTTCTAAATACACAAAGACAAAGGGAATCAAGCAAGATATTTTTGTAGACGGTTAGAAAAGCTGAGAATTGATGTCATAAAAAAAAAAATTAAAAAAAAATCACAAACAGTTCCCTGCGATTATAAGAGGATTTTTCATTTCTTGTAAGGTACATACTGTAGCATTAAATATTTTGGTACATATCCCATGCTTGCAATAACTACAACAAGCTGGTGAGCTACTGACTAACCTAACCTTGATGCAGTTATTGCAAGCATGGGATATGTACCAAAATATTTAATGCTTTAATACGTTATATTTAAAAATATTTAATACCTTCTTTCTCCACACTTCGACCTTTCCAGTACTTTGCTAGATGCTACTTTGAATCTTTGCTTCCAGAACCTGTGTGAACCCGTGTGGCCCGTCTCTGTACTAAGAATTTTCATCTGGCCTGATGAGTGGTCTGATTAATCTGCTGATGAATGACCGCTATATTTCTACAGAGGTCTTATCCAAACCTTTGGAGGTTGTTGGTTGGTGAAGTCCCTGACTGCTGTTTTGGGGATTTTCCTCACAGCTCTCACAATGTTTCTGTCATCAACAGTTGTTGGTTTTCATTAAATGAACTGTTCAATATCTAATTGTTAGTATACCACAATTTCCGTTCTTTTTTTTTTGGCTATGCCTTCTTTTCTTAGCTTCAAAATGGCTTGCGTTTATCCCATGGAAAGCTCTCTTTACAGACGTTTATCCTTTTTAACAAAAAAGGGATATGGGGGGGGGGGGCATGGTGGCTTAGTGGTTAGCACGTTTGCCTCACACCTCCAGGGTTGGGGGTTCGATTCCCGCCTCCGCCTTGTGTGTGGAGTTTGCATGTTCTCCCTGTGCCTCAGGGTTTCCTCCGGGTACTCCGGTTTCCTCCCCCGGTCCAAAGACATGCATGGTAGGTTGATTGACATCTCTGGAAAATTGTCTGTGCACGAGTGAATGAGAGTGTGTGTGTGTGTGTGTGTGTGTGTGTGCCCTGCGATGGGTTGGCACTCCGTCCAGGGTGTATCCTGCCTTGATGCCCGATGACGCCTGAGATAGGCACAGGCTCCCCGTGACCCGAGGTAGTTTTTTTTTATAACCGGTATAAAATGAGTGAGTGAGAGTGAGGGATAAAAGTCACACACTTTCCAAGGAGTCCAAACTTATTTTGTTTCCATTCCAACCAGGTAGAAGCCTGTAGAACCTCGGACTGAACTAAACAAACATTCAACATGCTACATCAAGTAGAAATGTGTGTATATTCTGATAGTGTAATTAGATCTTTACCCATTTTTTTAAACCAGTAGTCCCACTTAGCGCGCCCACAAACGAGATAGTTGGTTACAGTGTCCTTGTTCCCAGCTGAGAGTAAAGAACAGAATAAAAGATTAGACTACAACATGGCAACACGTACATAAGAAGAAGAAGAAGAAAAAAAAGAAGAAATCTACTCACAGTGCCAGACTACTTCAAGCTCAATATGTAATTTCTTGAAATTAACACTGGGTAAAGGCAGCCGTGATATGCTCTCCCCTAGTTTATTCAAAATCTCAACTCTGATTGGGCCTGAAGTTAGAGAAACAACACAACACAAAACATAGAAAATTTATATTTCCCTGTTCAGTTGTCCTACAGATAACAGGATAACCACATAGTACGTTATACCCGTATGTGCTTTGTAATCATTCCATTCCAACATTTGTCCCTCTTTGCTGTAATAACAACCTTTCCTCTACTGGGAAGACTTTTAACAAGATTTTGGAATGTGGCTGTTAGAATTTGCTTATGTGATGAGGTCTGGGGTTCAGTCTGTTATACACTTTATCCCTAAAGGTGTTCGGTGGGGATGAGTTCAGAGCTCTGTACAGACCAGTCAAGATCGTCCACTCCGTCCTTGACAAACCATGTCTCAATTTACCTTGTGCTTTGTCAAGGCGGGACGTGTTTGGATCCTTAGTTCCAGTGGGAATTGTATAAACATACAAAAACATTCTAGATCATTTTGTGCTTCTAGGATTGTAGCAACAGTTTGGGGAAGAACCACATATGGGTGTGATGATGAGATGATAAGATTTATTTTGTCTGTAGATGTGTGTACCCATGGGAGTCCCAGCTGGCTGGATAGCATTCTCAGGCCACGGATTCCCCTCTGGCCATGTGACTTTCAACTTATCCGGAAGTCTATAAGAAGACAAACATTTGACATTGGATTTATTTAAAAACTGGATTTTAGTCCTACAATTTAACACATCTATGTTTTTACTGCAGTTTTACTGTATGTTTGACAAACAATCAACACATTTGGGTAATGAATCTATAGAAATAATTGCAAAACTTTTCTCCTTGCCTTTAGATCGCTGCAGATTAAACCAATGGGCTTGTATACACTGATATATGTCAATGTCAATATCAATGTCAAATTTATTTCTATAGCGCAACTGCACACAACACCAGTTGACCAGTATGCTTTAGATCAATGCAAAAAACAATAAAATATCAATAATAGATTAAAAAAAAACATAAGAAGAACAAAAACAAACAATAAAGTACAATATATTTCATCCTGGACCATATGCTGATTCAAAAAGGTATGTTTTTAACCTTACTTTAAAAACCGATATGGAAGGAGAAAATCTAATACTAACATGCAACGCATTCCACAGGCTGGGAGCAGCTACCGAAAAATATATACTGAATATAAACTTTAATAGAAAAGAATACTATAATAGTACATTCACTTTAAGAGAAACACATGTACACCTGCTTATTTATGCAGTTCTAGTCTGTCAATCATGTGGCAGCAGCACAATACATAAAATCATGCAGGTTCAAGGCCAAAAGCATCAGCTAATGTTCACACCTAACATCAGGGTGGGGGAAATGTGTTATCTCTGTGATTTCGTGGCACGGTTGTTGGTAAAATGAGTTGGTTTTTTTTTTTTCCCCAGCAACTGCTGATCTTCTGTGATTTTCAACAGTCTCTAGTTTCCAACGAATGATGCAAGAAAAAAAAGAAGTTCAGAAAAGATCATGGGCCTCAGGCTGACAAGAATGGAACAAAATGTGTTCTGCTGTTGCTGCTCATCCACATCAAGACTTGATGTTTTGTGCATGCTGAGATGCTTTTCAGCTCACCATGGCTGAAAATAGTGATTATTTGAGTTGAGTTGATCCTTTCTGGCAGCTCGAACCAATCTAGCTGTGTTCATCGGACAAGGCATTCCCACCCACAGAACTGTTGCTCGCTAAATATTTGTTTGGTTTTCATACCCTCTTGAATTTATGCAGGGTAGTTTGTGTATGTGAGAGAAAATCGCAAGAGACCAGTAGTTTGTGAAATACTCAAACCGGCCCATCTGTTCGCAATCAAAGCTGCAATCAAAGCCACAGAGATAACACGTTTGTCTTCATTCTGTTAATATTACCTGAAGCTTTTAACTCGTCAATGCATGACTGTTGCAGTTCCAGCTGTGCCACCTGATTGACTCATTAGATAACTGCATGAAATGTACAGTAAGTGTTCCTAATAAGGTGGAAGGTGAGCGTATTCCTGCGACAAACGATTCTCACAACGTGTAAATGCTGACAAATCTGGGGGATTATCAATGACATCAACATGGAGGATGTCAGAAATCTAAGTAATAATAAACAAGAATGCATTTGACCAATATCCAAATTATAAAATGGAAAGATAAGGAACAAGTGAGTGAGTAGAAACAAAATTCGAGTTGCTTACTTGTTTAGATCATTCGCAATGCTTTCCTTGATGTCATCATGTGTAGCCTGTCTGTCGATCTTAGTAATGGGGATGATCTTAACCCCATTATACAACTCCTTAGGTTCCTGCAGACAATGTTCAGTGTTATGCACATATATTTCCAGGTGAAACTTTTGTGCTGTCGCTGATATGAGGAAATATTCAGAACAGATATTCTGAAAGGCACTTTGATTATGCCTTTGATTATAACAAACAAGCATTCACAGCATAAATTATGTCACCGAATCATATCAGAAAATAAGTTAATTCCGCTACCAATAAAACAACACTTCAGCTTAGACATAAACATTCTTTATTCTGTATAGTAGATTCTGATTGGCCAGCTAAAATACTGAAATAAAGCAACCCACAAAAACAGAGACCGTCTGTAAACTTACCAGTATGATTTGCACATACCCCCCAGTGGCATAGACGTCGCCTTCATGGTCCCCATAGAGCAAAAAGTGCTCTATTGTGCCATAAACTATAGGCTGAGTTTTCATCGTCTTCACCTAAAAGAGCCACAAGAATTTGATTCCGCAAAAATACTTCTTTAAACAACAAAAAACAAAAAACTTAGGTGACAACAAAAAACCACAGATGTTCAATATGTTGTACTTTTTCTCTCTAAAATCAACCTTTAACGAAAGCCATACTTGAAAAAAAAAAGCCGTCTTTTTCTTATTGTGCTGTCACGAGCATGTGCTTACAAAGGCTTGTGGGTCACATGATACAGATCTTCTATAGTTTTTTGTCATGTTTCTGAGCTTAACCTTGATGGGAATTTGCTAGGAAGGTGACATCTGGGAAGATTAGTGATTCTTTTTGGAAACATCCTTAAACACTTCATGACTGTTCATCTTGGCATGACGTAGACGCATGCCGGAGTGCTTCAGAACTCTCTTAATTATTGTGGATGTAGGAAGGGTGTACTTATTTTTCCAGAAGCTTTCCTACATATTTTGCATATATTTCATATATATTTTCGCCAGATTTCTGCATATATACCCCTTAAGTACTGTGTAATTTTAGCTCTACTACTAAGACACTCCATTTTTCACCATGCTTAGTTTCATTTGATTTGGTATTTTTCATTTCACTGCTAGTTATACATTGTATGTTACTGTGTATGTGACAAATTATCAATAGTAGGTTTGTCAGTCTCTGTGCATATCTTTGAGCCTTGTCAGCTTGTGTCAGCTTACCTGCTGTCCAGTTTTGAAGGTTTTACCATCCCACTCGATGGCTTTGTACTGAGCCCACGGTGACTGCCGACGCTTAGGTTGCATATCTGGGCGAGTCGTTATACATTGGAAACCAAAGAACCTGACCTATAATAAACCAATCCAATGGAACATGCCACACATGTCCAAGCCAGGAAAACAAGCACCAAATGAGTGAAATGTGTCACCTGGGCCTAGTAATCATTCAGTGTCTTCACTGAATATAAATGTATGATTAAAAAAAATGCATACCTGTTTATCATATTTTTCATGGCACATACTCAACCAGTTTGTGAACTCTCGGTTGATGTTCGCTCTTTGCTCCTACAAAAGAAATGACAATGATTTACGATGTTATTAACTACAATTGCATCTAATGCTGAAGAAAAGGGTAATGGGCCATTATTATAAAAAACAAATAAATAAATAAATAAATAAAATAAATTTTGCAAAATTTGCAAAAAAATGCAAATTTCAGACTTTCAACAGCTTCAAGACAGCAAGAAGTTCAATGTATTTTTGAGGAAAGGTTACATTACCTGACCATTAAGAACTTTTGTAAATATGGTCTCTTTGTCACGAAGCTGTAATTCCAGATCCATGAATGTGAGTTTGTTGGTGCTGACCTGAAAACGGTCATTAGTGAAGAGAACGCCCGAGATCCTGTTATAGCATTCTAACGGTACTGAACCGACTTTACTGGTTCTTGCACACCAACTAAACCTAAAACAAACAAAAGCAGGTTGAATAGTTTTAAGAAGGCTGGGTAAGAAATATTTACATTTACAGACTTGCCAACCACATAGTCATAAAACTCAAATACAGACACAACTGCCAATCATTCCAGCTTCATATAGCAAGTCTTTTGGCCATTTCTTTGGTAAAAAAATAAATAAAGTCTGTTCTTTTTGCATATTTTTTTAAAATGAAATAAATGCATGATGTTTTATTTAAGTTTCGTACAAAATATTCTGAAAAACGAATTGAATCTAGAGTTGTGAACTGAATCAAATCATGACTGGAGTGTTATGGTTCAAATGCATTCCTACTCCTAATGCCTAAGGGTTTACAGATCCGCGTTTATATAAATCAGGAGACGAAATATACTGAGATCGTTACTCATCAACGGAGGAATAGGGAATTAATCGTCCGTTCCAAAAGCATTCAAAGATGGGTCTTTTCCCTCGGCCCCCAGCGTGTAAAACAAAGCAGTCTTCGTCGCGCTCTGGAGCTGTAAGACAGGTGGAATCAGACAAACAAGTCATTTGTAAATCAAACCAGAAAAAGAATGTATTCCCACCACCAGCCACAAACCTTTAACATGGAAATGGAATGTAAAACTTTCATGTAAATTACGCTGTATGTTCTGAAAGCTCAGTATGTCCCAGCAATATGGTTTAAACATTATAGCTGCTGATCCAGGCAACCTTCTGGTAATAAGGTTTTGGGCATTAGCCAGGGAGTCTCTAGAAACAGTTAGAAATATACCTGGTTTAGGGGCATAGGGGTCCTCTGGATAGGTTTCTCTGTCGTACAGGAAGGGATGATATCTAATCAGACCCTCTACTTTGGCGTCTCCTTCTTTAGTGGCTTTAAACTCAAACTCAGCCACACTGGAGTTTATAAAAAGAGTCTGCATGTCGGTATCTATCTCTTTTAAATTCAGTAGCTTTGGCAAGCGAGGGTACCGATCAATTAAACAGATCTGGAAAAAGAAGGAGAAAGGTTATTATTGGGGACGTTTGCAATAGATTTACTGGGAAATAAAAATTCACCAAAGCATAATATTACAATCCCGAACAAGTTATATTTTTAAAAAAGAGTGTGCAGGGGACCAATAATTGTGAACACACTAAGTAAAAGCAGTACACCACAGCAAGGCAAAGCAAGGCAAAGCAAGGCAAAGCAAGGCAAGGCAAAGCAAGGCAAGGCAAAGCAAGGCAAAGCAAGGCAAAGCAAGGCAAGGCAAGGCAGCTGATTGCATTAAGCTCCTACCCAAACCTGTGCAAATTAGAATCAGCTGGTTTAGTGCATGCTGGAAAAAAAAAAAGACTTACCCATCTCTGAACACGAGTATACAAACATGTCATCATGGGCAGAAGCAAGGAGCTTTCACAAGAACTTCGCAACAAGATTGTTGTGCTACATAACAGCAGCACTGGCTACCAACACATTTTCTTAGCTGAGCTCTTTGCCTTTATCCATCATTAGATGTTTGCACTGCTGTTTCTTAGCGTGTTCAATATGTTTTCCCTCCTGTCATTCCACTTAAAAACAACTTTCTTTTTTTTTATAGATTGTAAAATCCTGTGTGTAGATTTCTTTAGTTAATATCAGTGTCTGGTCAAAATATAATATGAAGTTATGCATTGGAACTGTGTTGACATGTCAAACACATATTTCTATAAGATGGACAAGAATAGTCAAATTCAGTTGAATGAGCTCTAATAGCAGGCCATTTTAATAGAAATATGCAATCAAGGGAAAAATAAATACAATCAAATAAAGTGGGAAAAAAGATACATGTAAACACACCCAAGAATAAGGTACTATTTATATGTATTTAATAACTACTATTGTTCATTTGTTTGCCATAAACGGTGACAATTACAATGTCTACATTCGCTGAAGGTTGGCCATTCGCTAATTTAATCATTTAAATGTAGGTAATAAGGGACTGGACATTTTCATTTAGTATCCACAATTCTTTATTCTTAAAAATATGGCTAGAGAGAATAAAAGGACAAAAAAAAGACTACGAAGTATTTTGAAGTAAAAAAAAAATTACATGTACTTATCCTCCAGTTGCCTTTGTCCATATTATATTTGCATTAAAAATGCCTAAATGTGTCTAAACTTACACACATACTAGATGTACATACCTGGATGTCAATGTTTGGAGCAGTTTCTGCAGTTGCTCTGTTTCCCATGACATTTCCTTGTACACCGTGAACATAGTAATGATAGATGTGCCTTAAATGAAAAATAATAATAATAATAATAGTAATAATAAACAAACAGAATTAATATGCTTTGAATTAGTGTGTCTGTGGTGTGTAGGAGCGCATGTTCCGATACTCACGCCAGCTCTCTGGTCCAGGAGACAAAATCGTCTTTCAGGTAGGCAACATGTTCTGGGTGGACTGCAGTTATGACTATAGTAGTAAAACTCTCCTTGCTTTTCTCTTCCAGAACCAGAGTTTGCAGGAAACGCTCCTTATCCACTTTCAAATGAGAGCCATCTCCTGGCTGTGCATTATGGTACGAGAAAAGTATTAGGCAAGTTCAAAACTCCAAATGCACCAATGTGAGAACGACACGATTATACCTTAATAATTCGACGTGCACGTGATGCTGGATTAAAGCATACTCGAGCATGTCCGTTTACCTTTCTGTTCCGGATGATACCAGAATAAATTTCTTTGTTGTTTTTCTCCTTCTGCTCAAAGTCTTCTTTAGACATGACAAACTCGTGGACGTCTGGAGAGCCGACTGGTTTACTTATGATCTGTATTAAAATATGTATAAAATATATAATAAAACAATCATACAGTCTACAGTGCTAACGGTCTGTTAATGACGTTTAGCAGAAAGAAGGTGTCATTTTCTTTTCAATGTCATTTGCCAGTTTATTAAAGTGAACACAGCTAAAAGTTTACTGTACAGTGATGCTTACAAAAAAAAAATGAAAAAAAATAAACTTTAAATTAAACTTTAAAGAATTAAAAAAAATTAAATGAAGCGTTTTGTTTTGAATTCTGCTTTGGTTTTTTTTCTAATATATTAATTGCATAAGTCTACTAAATTCTGCAGAGTTTGTTCAAATGCTTTTCTTCAATCATGCTACTTTACAAACACATTTATAAACATATTAGTAAATCTAACACACACACACACACGGGCACAGTGTGTCTACACACCACTGTTAAAATAGAAGGTTTATGTGTAGAAAATGAAACCAAGAGCAAAAAAAAAAAGTGTGTGTGCTGACACGAAGCAGGCTGTGCACAGATGGAGAGTGTTTATGCAAAGAAAGAGTTTCAAATATTGGCAAGTCAAGAAAAACACTTGTTCAACAAATACTAGTTCAGGGGGTGTGCACTGAACTGAAAGTTCCTGATTGTATTTCAGTTTCATTATTACATGGCTGTAATTTCACACTGCGGGTGAAAAAAAATCTGTAATACCGACACGATTTCTTGGTTTATACATAAAAAAAAAAAAAATTGTCAGCAGTGTATACATACAGTCTGCCTTAGCTTCGTATAAAATTGACAGTCAGGTGTATGGGATCTGGCAGTGATGAGGTGTAGCACCTACCCGTACACACTGGCCTATATAAAACACAGCCTGTTTGCCTCCAACACCAAAGTAGGAGATGTCACTGTTCAGACTGCGAGGGACTGCACTGGGACGCACATATCCTGATTCATCACTGGGGGGGGAATAAAGGACATTTGCAAAGCATATGGGAAAGTGTCAGTTATATAGAGAGAACACCACGATGTGGTCAGCTTTGTGGCTTTAAAACTCCAAAAACAAGTAACTGAAATCCTAAAATCTGTCAGTGTATTCATTTTAAGAAAAACACTGTATTATTAAAGTGATTAAGAAAAAGTATTTAAGCAGAAAGACTTTGTTTTCCGGTGTGCTGTTAGTTTACCTCCTAAATGTGCTGTTGTCTCGATTGAATTTAGAAAGGCGATAAACTGCCCAGTTATTTAACTCCTTGGAGGTCATTCCACGTCCGTTATCCATCACTACTACTGCCGGTCCACCTTGAGACTCATCAAAGAACTGAAGCACAGAGACAAGCAGAGACAGACCCACACAGGCACGCACAGAAAAAGAGAAAACAAAACCTGTCAGAGTCAAATGAAGTTTTAACAAGTAGCTCATTTTGATAATCCGTTTAAACCCTTCTTACCAATCTTATGTCGATGCTCCTGATTCCAGAATTACGCGAGGTTGCAGAAAGTGCATTATCAATAAGCTCAGCAAAGGCATAGGCTAAAGTATGGAACACAGACACAAAAAGATACACATACAGGAACAAAAACAGGAGGGCATGCACACCCAAACACACGTGAAGACGCGCACACCCAAACACACGTGAAGACGCGCACACCCAAACACACGTGAAGACGCGCACGCCCAAACACACGGGAAGACACGCACGCCCAAACACACGGGAAGACGCGCACACCCAAACACACGGGAAGACGCGCACACCCAAACACACGGGAAGAAGTGCACACCCAAACACACGGGAAGAAGTGCACACCCAAAACACACATACACAGACACTCTCCATTAATAAACAGATTTGCTAAATACAGACCACAAAAAAATGTGTGAAACAGAATTAATTTTAAATCAATTAAAAGAAAAATTCGAATGCGTGAGCGTTCTAAGAGCGAGAATAACTATGTACTTACGTAGTGCCTTTTGTCCTTCACTGGCATAGTACTCATACTGGCCGCTCTGCACGATGGTGTGGAAATGGGGAACATACTTAATTGTTTCTTCAGTTGCAACAGCCAGTTCCTGATCCACTGATTGTAGCAGGTATAAAGTTTTTCCATCTGATAATTCGTCTACAAAAGTCACAATAAAAATTTAAGTTATTTCTTCTGGAGTTATTTTGCTTAGTAGCAAACACACACACTACCACATCAGGGAGTTGTGACATGATTTTAATTCATTTAAAATTTATTTCATACCATCAGGGCTGGGATGAACATTCACTTTTAGGTAGTTTATAATTGTGCCCACAGTTAAGGTAATTCTTGACTTGCACTTAAATGTTAAACTATTCAGTGGTTATCAATTGAATGGTCATGTTTTTGAGTCAACCAAATTCCTTACCGTAAACGTCTGAAACGAGCTCCCTGCGATCGGTCGTTGTGATCACAAAACGTTCATTTCCTGAGATAAAAAAATCCTGAAATTAAAAAGAAAAAACAAAAAAAAAACTATTTAATAGTGGGTTCATGACTTAATTAAACTTACACTATATTTGCATAATGCATCATGCAAAACTTACAATGCAAATTGTAGAAGTTTAGTTAAATTTAATTCATGTAAATGGTCTTTTGGTTTTCTTTTATGTTCTGGTTTCCTCCAGTGATTAAGGCTTATTAAGGGTTGTTGATCTGAGGATCAGGTTTTAAGCTCCAGCACTGCCAAGTTGCCACCGTTGGGCCCTTGAGCGAGGCCCTTAACCCTCACTGCTCCTGGGGTGCTGTATCATAGCTGACCTTGCACTGACACCAACCTCCAAATGTTGGGATATGTAAAGAAAGAATTTCACTGTGCTATAATGTATATGTGACAAAATAAAGACATTTAGAATAAAAGCCAATACACTTTCAGAAATACACCTACTTGCTAAAAATAATAAAAATTCTAGCATAGCAGGAGAAATAGATACTGTAGAAAATGTTTTAAATATCTGATGTGCATTAGTGTGGAGATATAAAGGACTATAGTGATTTTGAGAAATCATGAAAGATCAGGTCATAAATTGCCAAATGTGCAACCAGCCACCTTTAATTTTCTAGCAAGTGTCTAGCAAGAATAGTTTAAAAGTAATGACTTTGACTAATAGGGACTTTTCTGTAGTCCAGTTTTAACAGTAAAATTAGGGTCACACTGTCTCTATATCTCAAAACCTTATGTAGATACAAGCCTGCAGATCTGCACACTATTTGCTGGGAATAGTGACATTATTTCCCACAAGTATGAAGCAAATTTTAAACGGTATGGCAGAAGGCATTCGATGATTTTTATAAGGATTGACCCTAACCAGGATAAAGTATTTACCAATGAGGGGCAATCCTTATAAAATCATTGAATGCCTTCTGCCATACCGTTCATACCTTTGGGAAATAATGTCACTATTCCCAGTAAATAGTACCCAACTGAGGACCCACTCGAGGACAAACCTGACAACCCACTTGAGGACCCACTTGAGGACAAACCTGAGGACCCACTTGAGGACAAACCTGAGGACCCACCTGAGGACCCACTTGAGGACAAACCTGAGGACCCACTTGAGGACAAACCTGAGGACAAACCTGAGGACCCACTTGAGGACCCACTTGAGGACAAACCTGAGGACCCACTTGAGGACAAACCTGAGGACCCACTTGAGGACAAACCTGAGGACCCACTTGAGGACAAACCTGAGGACCCACTTGAGGACAAACCTGAGGACCCACTTGAGGACAAACCTGAGGACCCACTTGAGGACAAACCTGAGGACCCACTTGAGGACAAACCTGAGGACCCACTTGAGGACAAACCTGAGGACCCACTTGAGGACAAACCTGAGGACCCACTTGAGGACAAACCTGAGGACCACTGTGCCATTCACAACGCATTATTATTCCACACCACACATTTCTTATCAGTGTTAATCCGGTGGGAAGTTAAAATGTTACCTGACACGTCCAAATGCCCATTAAATAACATTATACTGTGGAGCTCCATTATTTTAACTTGGAATTAAAAGCGCACCTGGCAACAAAATAAAGTTATCCCTTAATTATTCCTGTAGTCGGATGGATCAGGTGTCTCAAGAGCACAGAAACACTAAAATATGCAGTAAACGTGTGAGTAGACGTGGATTAGCGAGCTGGCTACAGTAGTGACGTCACCTTTATCACCTGAACACACAACTAACGAGCTGTTCTGCAGACGATAATAAATAAACCACAGGTAACGGAGCTAGCTAGCTAGTTAAACTAGGTGCTCCTCGGGGATTAGTAGATATCCACCCACCTTGCGCACAGCAGACAGAAACTGTGTGTAGTTCTTCCCGCCGACATCCACCACCTTTTTAGTGATCCCTTTGCACTGGGGGCGACAGTCAAAGACATAAACAAACCGGCTGCTGTGTGATGCCTTCGCTGCAGGAACTCCCGATTCCGCCATGTTTACACTTCTCTACGTTTCACTTATTTCAACACTTTATAGTCTTTATACACACATATTCCTCCAAATTCTGGACGAAATACCGCACCCTTCATCCAAAATGTTTGCTTAACTGATAATTGTTAACACTTAAGTACTGTTGCACTTCAGAATCACTACTCTGTTGAAGGTCCCAGGAGCTTTCACACACCTCCGTTCGCTTTCGCTTTTTGTACCCGTGTTGTCAGTTCTCCATGCGTTGGCTGGGTTGCCAAATCCGCACACAGAACTGATTAAAGAAAGTAAATTATCGTACCGATGCACCGGAGAAACTTCGAATGCATGGTACAAAAGCGTATAATAAATACAATAATAAAGTACCAAGAGCAGACAGGATATTCTAAACATTTTTTAATAGATTGTTTTTTTATTACAACTGGCAACCCTAGATCAAGCTTCGCGCCATATTCTTCAAATATACTGCATCATCTGCCCATATCAAGGAGTCATTTAACTAGTATAAGTGTTTATGCCTAGTCAGGTCCTGTGGTTCATCCTTGTTATTCAGCCTTGACACAACTTTGTGGACACTCATCTTCACTTCTAGACATTTTTTTAGTGTTTTTTTTATTTAACCTTCATGCATATCATTGCAAATTGTCTATGTCATTTTAATAAAGCAGTATTATAAACACACACTTCCAATAAAAACTTAGTTTTCATTAGGACCCACAACTTTCTCATGGTGTTAAATGCATTGAAACGGTAAGTAAATCAAGCAAAAGTAATTAATGAGGTGTAGTGTTATAGAAAAAAATAAATAAATAAATAAAAATCCACCGCAGGATGCTGTACTTTGGCACAATGCAATAAGAGAATTATTTGAGAATTAAGAGAATTTAACAGCGTGTCCAATGCCCAAGCCCATCCTGACCACATTCTACAGAGGAACCATCAAGAGCACCTGAGCAGATGCATCATTCCCTGCTATATGGGAATTACAGTCGAGACCCTGCAGCAGATAGTCAGGACAGATGAGAAGATCAATCTGTCTATATTATACTGTTTGTTTTGCACTGTCTCTTGTCTTTGCACCATCCCAAGATTGCACCCAAGTTTGCACACATGCACTTTATGTGGAACTGTGTGATTGTACTCGCCCCTAGTTGTTTTATGTCGCTTCATGTCTTTATGTAGCGCCGAGGTCCTGGAGGAACCTCGTTTCATGTCATCCTGTACTGTATTAGCTATGGTTTGGTATATGGTCGAAATGACAATACAATACAAAAACACCTTGATGTGACTTGATGTCCTCAAATGGTTTATTCCTCTTATACCACAGCAACTTGTCTACCATTGCAAATTTTCATATATTACTCAATGACACGTGATGTTTTTAGCTGTTTAAAGCTATATTTAATGCTAGATAGTTGGAATACTGAACACTGGCAGTCTTCTGAATCTGACTCAGTCTTCTTAGAGAAATATCTCTGTATCAATAATTCTAGCTTTTCTTTGGTAAATAACGACATATTTTTATCTATCGATTATGTCGACAGGTCCCTGTGATACCAGATAATTAATGATAATACTGAAATAATTATGATTAATCTTATGCACACAAAACACTTAAGCCAAGGAGAAAACAAACAGCTGCAGTTCAAATGTAACCCACTTCCGGTGGAAAACCACAAATCTAGCAACACCCTAGCAACGTTGTCAGAAGAGGTGTGTAGGTTTCCGCAATGGGGATTCGTCCTGCTCTCAGTAGTCTCAAAATAATAGTGCTAAATATTTTAAATTAAATCTGTTTGGGCACACATGCTATATAGGCAGCTCTTTTAAAACTTTGTGAACTTAAAATGTTTTCAGGTTGTTTTTTTTATTTAATTCAATTTAATTTAATTTAGTGCTTTTAACAATGGACAAAATATCTTTATAGGACAGAAAAAACATTGCAAAAAGTTTAATATTATACAAAGATTAATATAATACAAAGATTCAAGATTAATATTAGACATATTTAAATGTGTTTGTATTTATCCCCAGTGAATAAGCCTGAGGTGAATGAGGCAACTGTGACAAGGAAAAACTCCCATAGATGGAAAAGGAACAAGACTCAAAAGGTAACCTCGTCCTCATTTGGGTGACACTGGAGGTTGTGATTTATAAATGTACAATCCAACAATCATGTATTGATGAGGAGGATGTTGTCCTCTAAATGAAAAAAAAATTTATGTATGTCAGTTTGATTTTTATGAAATTTTCTCAATACAAATTTATGTTATTTTAATTAAATTATCAGCTATAAAAACACTGGTCTATCTGGTAACCAGAAGGGTAGTTATCCTTGTTTACTTGATTAAATTAATCAATAAACTTTGAGCATTGAAAATAATTAACTTACTGAATGCTTATACTGTATAGCATTACATAAAGTGTTTGGTTTGCCACATGATTGTGTCAAACCAAATGCAGGTTTTGCAGCTTGAAGCATTTTATTGAAATTTGTGTCCACTGATATATATATATATATATATATATATATATATATATATATATATATATATATATATATATATATATATATATATATAAATGTATAAATTTAATGTAAAATTTTTTTCTAGGATACATCATTCATCTTAATTACTGGGGTTAATAACTGGGGGTTAATAACTGGGGGTTAATTACTGGGGTTAATAACTGGGGGTTAATTACTGGGGTTAATAACTGGGGGTTAATTACTGGGGTTAATAACTGGGGGTTAATTACTGGGGTTAATAACTGGGGGTTAATTACTCACTGAACGGTTCCTTTAAATGTAGGTGTGGGGAAAACATGTCGCTGCTGTTTAGTCATGCATGACGTCATCTAACCGGAAGTGGTGTAGTGTTTATTGACAGCGCTCGTGCGTTGCATGATGGTTAAGCGCGACCGTTCTAAACAGTTCTAAAGTCATTTTAATGCATAGGATTTGATCTATATTTTTATTTTTAATTTTCCCCCCGAATGTCTGTCCTACGATCAAACGAACGAGGTTGGCTGTTGGATGCATGTTCTTTGATAAACGAAGGATTTGAGCAGTGCTACAGTGTAAACAAGGGACACTTCACGTGCTATTTCAATAAGCAGTGCTTTAATGTACTGAAACCTTATATAGTGAATAAGTCTGGTGGTGATTGTATGGTCGGTGCTCTATCAAACACAGAGAGACATGCGGCTGGGGATACCAGAATAGAGCTAAAGAATCGGAAGGTAAGAGAAATTAAGTCTAGTGGTTAATTGGGAGGGGGACCAGAAGGTCATGGGTTCGAATCCCAGGTCCACCAAGCTGCCACTGCTGAGCCATTGAACAAGGCCCTTAACCCTCAATTGTATAAATTGAAATAAAAGTTATAAGTCACTCTGGATAAGGGGGGTGCCCCAGGGGGGTGACTATATATATGTGTATGTATATATATACATATATATATATATATATATATATATATATATATATATACACATACACACATAGGTCCTGAAACGTTGACAGAACGTTAAAACAATGTTCTCATGGAGCCATATGACATCTAACAACAGCCCAATTAGAGACACATTCACAGACAGTGATAGATTTAAGCCCCAGGTGTTATAACATTAACATTTCTTAATATATTTATACACAACACATACATTATATGGCCAGAAGGATGTAGACACCTGACCATTACATTGTATGTATTTATTTCCCAAACTGTTGCATGTCTATGTATGATGTATGATTAAAGTTTCCCTGTACTGCAGCTAAGGAGCCCAAATTTGTTATAGCATGACAATGCACCTGTGCACAAAGCAAGATTCATCAAGGCATTGGTGTAGCAAGGTGGAAGAACACAAGGTTCTGAACTCAACACCACTGAACACCTTTTGGATGAACTGGAACACTGGCTGCACCACAGACCTCCTTACCCTTCAACAGACTGATTTCACTAATGCTCTTGTGGTTGAATGAGCAAATCCTTACAGCCATGCCAAAACATCCAGTGGAAAGCCTTCCCAAAAGAGAGGCGCTTATTATAACTTATTATGATGTTTAAAAAGCACTTAGGGGTGTGATGGTCAGGTGTACACAAACATTTAGCCATATAATATATGAACCTTAATAATGTTTCCCCATATAATTGTAATATTTTTCTTTCTTGTATTTCAAGGTGAAGTCATGCCTATTTATGTTTTGGAAAAGAAATCTTGAAAATCATGATGTTCTTGCTTAAGCTGATGCCTTTTGTGGTTTCCTAACTAATAGTGATCTATTGTTCTTGATCTGTTGTTGCTGCTGCTGTTGTATTAATTAACGAGGCTTCCTATACTGGTTTATTGGATACATTGTAAACTGGAACCTTAACCAATCTGGTTTTTATATAGAATGTTCCTGTAACATTACGGGAACATTTCCAGAATCATCATCAAGATTAGTGCAAGGTTCCTTATGCACACAAAACACTTAAGCCAAGGAGAAAACAAACAGCTGCAGTTCAAATGTAACCCACTTCCGGTGGAAAACCACAAATCTAGCAACACCCTAGCAACGTTGTCAGAAGAGGTGTGTAGGTTTCCGCAATGGGGATTCGTCCTGCTCTCAGTAGTCTCAAAATAATAGTGCTAAATATTTTAAATTAAATCTGTTTGGGCACACATGCTATATAGGCAGCTCTTTTAAAACTTTGTGAACTTAAAATGTTTTCAGGTTGTTTTTTTTATTTAATTCAATTTAATTTAATTTAGTGCTTTTAACAATGGACAAAATATCTTTATAGGACAGAAAAAACATTGCAAAAAGTTTAATATTATACAAAGATTAATATAATACAAAGATTCAAGATTAATATTAGACATATTTAAATGTGTTTGTATTTATCCCCAGTGAATAAGCCTGAGGTGAATGAGGCAACTGTGACAAGGAAAAACTCCCATAGATGGAAAAGGAACAAGACTCAAAAGGTAACCTCGTCCTCATTTGGGTGACACTGGAGGTTGTGATTTATAAATGTACAATCCAACAATCATGTATTGATGAGGAGGATGTTGTCCTCTAAATGAAAAAAAAATTTATGTATGTCAGTTTGATTTTTATGAAATTTTCTCAATACAAATTTATGTTATTTTAATTAAATTATCAGCTATAAAAACACTGGTCTATCTGGTAACCAGAAGGGTAGTTATCCTTGTTTACTTGATTAAATTAATCAATAAACTTTGAGCATTGAAAATAATTAACTTACTGAATGCTTATACTGTATAGCATTACATAAAGTGTTTGGTTTGCCACATGATTGTGTCAAACCAAATGCAGGTTTTGCAGCTTGAAGCATTTTATTGAAATTTGTGTCCACTGATATATATATATATATATATATATATATATATATATATATATATATATATATATATATATATATATATATATAAATGTATAAATTTAATGTAAAGATTTTTTCTAGGATACATCATTCATCTTCAGCTTCTCTCTTTCTACCCATCCCGAGGCATCCAGAAATTGTACCAGCTCCGATTGTCTTCCATGCGATGAAGATTTTGGACCTCCACTGAGATGAGGACGACTCTGTGAGGATCCTGAGGCATCTAAATATTTACCAGCTCCAGTTAGATGCTGCAATACTAAAGAGGAGATGGCAACTCCATGTGGTCTTTGAGGAAAACAATCTCCTCATCACTACAACATTTATCATACTGTATATTTTATAATCACACCCTCCAGTGTCACCCATATGAGGATGAGGTTCCCCTTTGTGTCGCCTCAGACTTGCTCAGTGGGGATAAATACAAACACATTTAAATATATCTAATATTAATCTTGAATTTTGTATTATATTCATCTTTATATTATTCTTTATAATAACCTTTTGTTCTATGTTTGTGTTTTGTAAAGCTGTAAAATTTGAATCTATGGATATTATAATAATAAAAAATGTTATATTTATTAGCATGATGTGGAATTATGTTAGGGTTCAGAATGGGTAAACATACAACATGGGACTGAGACCCTGACTCCCATTGCTTCCCAATCAGGATGTGTAGTTTATATATAATGTGAAATGGATTGGATCTGAATCAAATTAATATCAGATTCATTTTTTTTTTTTACTGTATTGTTTTTATATCGTATCGTATACAAGGGAAAATGTTGGGGGTTAATTACTGGGTGTTAATAACTGGGGGCTAATTACTGGGGGTTAATAACTGGGGGTTAATAACTGGGGGTTAATTACTGGGGTTAATAACTGGGGGTTAATAACTGGGGTTAATAACTGGGGGTTAATAACTGGGGTTAATAACTGGGGTTAATAACTGGGGGTTAATTACTGGGGTTAATAACTGGGGGTTAATTACTGGGGGTTAATAACTGGGGGTTAATTACTGGGGTTAATAACTGGGGGTTAATTACTGGGGTTAATAACTGGGGGTTAATTACTGGGGTTAATAACTGGGGGTTAATTACTCACTGAACGGTTCCTTTAAATGTAGGTGTGGGGAAAACATGTCGCTGCTGTTTAGTCATGCATGACGTCATCTAACCGGAAGTGGTGTAGTGTTTATTGACAGCGCTCGTGCGTTGCATGATGGTTAAGCGCGACCGTTCTAAACAGTTCTAAAGTCATTTTAATGCATAGGATTTGATCTATATTTTTATTTTTAATTTTCCCCCCGAATGTCTGTCCTACGATCAAACGAACGAGGTTGGCTGTTGGATGCATGTTCTTTGATAAACGAAGGATTTGAGCAGTGCTACAGTGTAAACAAGGGACACTTCACGTGCTATTTCAATAAGCAGTGCTTTAATGTACTGAAACCTTATATAGTGAATAAGTCTGGTGGTGATTGTATGGTCGGTGCTCTATCAAACACAGAGAGACATGCGGCTGGGGATACCAGAATAGAGCTAAAGAATCGGAAGGTAAGAGAAATTAAGTCTAGTGGTTAATTGGGAGGGGGACCAGAAGGTCATGGGTTCGAATCCCAGGTCCACCAAGCTGCCACTGCTGAGCCATTGAACAAGGCCCTTAACCCTCAATTGTATAAATTGAAATAAAAGTTATAAGTCACTCTGGATAAGGGGGGTGCCCCAGGGGGGTGACTATATATATGTGTATGTATATATATACATATATACACATACACACATAGGTCCTGAAACGTTGACAGAACGTTAAAACAATGTTCTCATGGAGCCATATGACATCTAACAACAGCCCAATTAGAGACACATTCACAGACAGTGATAGATTTAAGCCCCAGGTGTTATAACATTAACATTTCTTAATATATTTATACACAACACATACATTATATGGCCAGAAGGATGTAGACACCTGACCATTACATTGTAAGGATTTATTTCCCAAACTGTTGCATGTCTATGTATGATGTATGATTAAAGTTTCCCTGTACTGCAGCTAAGGAGCCCAAATTTGTTATAGCATGACAATGCACCTGTAAGTGCAAGCTTCATCAAGGCATTGGTGTAGCAAGGTGGAAGAACACAAGGTTCTGAACTCAACACCACTGAACACCTTTTGGATGAACTGGAACACTGGCTGCACCACAGACCTCCTTACCCTTCAACAGACTGATTTCACTAATGCTCTTGTGGTTGAATGAGCAAATCCTTACAGCCATGCCAAAACATCCAGTGGAAAGCCTTCCCAAAAGAGAGGCGCTTATTATAACTTATTATGATGTTTAAAAAGCACTTAGGGGTGTGATGGTCAGGTGTACACAAACATTTAGCCATATAATATATGAACCTTAATAATGTTTCCCCATATAATTGTAATATTTTTCTTTCTTGTATTTCAAGGTGAAGTCATGCCTATTTATGTTTTGGAAAAGAAATCTTGAAAATCATGATGTTCTTGCTTAAGCTGATGCCTTTTGTGGTTTCCTAACTAATAATGATCTATTGTTCTTGATCTGTTGTTGCTGCTGCTGTTGTATTAATTAACGAGGCTTCCTATACTGGTTTATTGGATACATTGTAAACTGGAACCTTAACCAATCTGGTTTTTATATAGAATGTTCCTGTAACATTACGGGAACATTTCCAGAATCATCATCAAGATTAGTGCAAGGTTCCCAAGAGATTCAAAATTGTCATTAAATTATGGGGGGGGAAATGTTTTGATAAAGAATCCTTTTAAAACCAAACAGGTATGAGAAGAATTTATTCTCAGAACATTTTGGAAAACCAAAACCAATTTTTTCCAGAATGTCCTGGAATTTTATTGGGACATGTCCTGGAATTTCCTGGAATTTTTTTTTTTCATATAATAAATTTCTTTTGCAGAAAAGGAAGCGTAAAAGAAGTGAGCTGAATCAGGGGGAGTTAGATGCTGAAGCATACCATAAAAAGGTGACTTTAATTTATTACCTGTTCTCCAAAATGCTGTAGGAAAATCTGTGGAAATTTGCTTTGAATAAATGATTCATTAATCTTGGAAATTGCTGACCTCTTTAGCTATTTCTCTGTACAACAGGTCAGGTCGTTGGTTCTGGAGGGCACACAGTCTCTACTGGAAGCTGGGCATCACTGTGGATATCTGACAGAAGATTTACTTACAGTGCCAACTAAACAAATGCCTGTTCATGAGTGCCAGCTGGCTTCACTATGTGATATGGCCAAGCAGCTGCTTGAAATGGAGAATTCTGATGCCCCACATGTGCAGGCTGTTAATGGCCATGCAGACTGTGATGCACACCTTGATTTGTTCTCATGCATCACAGAAAATCCAGACGACTTTGCCCGTGAGGTAACGCTGATGGGGGAGACGTATTTCCTGCCCCCTCACAGCCGTTTCCTCTTGTCTGATGTCGCATGTTTACAACCACTTATCTGTAGTAAGTTATTATTGTCTTATAATAACCTGTTCCTATAGCGACCAAAGTGAAGTGCTGAGACAGCATAAGTAGAGATAATAAGCTACCACATCCCCTGATACAAGCTAGCCACCTAAAGGTTCGATGTATACTAAGATGCTTTTTTGCTCACCACAATTGTCCAGACCAGTTCTTTGAGATACAGTAGGCTATTAATTTCACTGTTGCCATATGATTGGCGGATTAGATAACTACATGAATGTTTAGGTGTTCAGTGAGTGTAGATCTAAAATAAGTGCCAAGGCATAAGTATACAGCAGCCGTGTAATTAATACTGTCGATTATGGTCATATTCATCGTATTCGTTGTTATGTACATGTTTAAAATTTACTTGGTTCAAATAAAATTGTATAGGATTTAAAAAAAATGCAGCTCAAGATTAGCCGGTCTTAAATCTTCTTCTATATACATTTAATAAACACTCCTGAAATGTACACTATTTTTTGCCCTAGGTGGAGACAAATATGACCTAATAGTTCTTGATCCACCATGGGAAAATAAATCGGTGAAAAGAAGTAGCAGGTAGGTTTAACATGTTATCATGCTACAATATGCTATATAAGAAACAATACAAGTTCCTTAAAGAAATTCAGTCTGATTTGTGAAGGTTTTTAACAATTAAGTAATGTAACTAAAATACTTTTTTAGTACAGTATTTACTTTGTTAAGCGTATGGATCTACACAATCGTTCTATTCCTCACTGCATAGCAGCAGCTTGTGACTTTGGATAATATCAGAATGACATTAGCAACAGAATTGAGCTAATTTAAGTTCAGAGGCAATTGGTAAGGCTCTTGGCTTGACCTGATGCTGTTGGCTATCATGTAGTACATTTTTAGTGTAGGCAGTTGAGAGACAACATTGTTCAGTCGCCATCGAGCTTGGATATAAGTTTGTATAGCTGCGTTTGTTATAGCGGATGTGTTACTGTAACTATTATCTAGACATACCAGTTTATAGTGAAATTTCCAGCTTAACTTTTTTACAATTTTTTTCAAATTTACAATAAGCTCAAAAAAATTCAGACATTCTCCTTTTTCCAGTCCTTCAATGGGAAACAATGCCACATTGGTGCACAGGCATTCTTATATATGGTCATTAAATCTCTCTTTCCCTCTCCCAGCCACTATCCATCCATCCATCCATCCATCCATCGACACATACACTACTTATTTTAAATCAGGCATGGAAACTGAAATATTTGTAATATTTTGACTTTTTCTGTTGATTTTGTTTTGGACTCTTGACTCATATATTATAATTATATATGTATATGTACAAATATATGTATATCTGTATGTATGTGTGTGTGTGTGTGTGTGTGTGTGTGTGTGTGTGTGTGTGTGTGTGTGTGTGTGAGCTTAGGTTTGAGTCATATACACTGATACAGTAGTGCTTATGTGTCTATTCCTATATCACATACATCCTGTTCTCAGCAGCTCTCTAATCACATACCAGTTTTGTGGTGCAGGGTTTATTGAATATCAGCGCTGATCCAAAATGACATCCATGCTTCTACAAAATGTGTCTTAAAACCATTCCCCTTTTATTCTCTTTATTAAATGTTATGACCTCAGCTGTGCTTTTGGTTGTTTGGTTGTTTTGGGAGTTTACATACTCATTCATCGAGGACAATGTCACCATTATAATTAAACCCCCGGTACACAGAAAATTAAAAAAATGAAGTGTCCTTGGTTCTTATCTTTTCTGGATTTTTTCACCACCCGTGTCTGGTAAACAACCCTTTCTTTGCAGAGAGATCTACATGGGTGAGATATTCACAAATATACATTAAACCTTATTTAACTGTTTATTTCTGCTTTCTTTTGACTTTTCTCTACTTTACGTTTGACTAATTAGCAAAGTGTGATATGGCATATTGGGATTATAATTTTATTTGGTTCTGATTTAAATCCAATCATTTTTTTAACCAATAAACATCACTTTTTGGTGTCTGTATCTAACCCATACTGTCTTCTCATTTATGACACATATACAATTTCAGATAGGTCATATGTGGGATTTAAATAAGACCAAAAATTACACAACACTGATTACATTCTTCTACAGGTACAGTTTTCTGCCATCCTCTCAATTGAAACGACTTCCTGTGCCGGTATTGAGTGCAGCAGGATGTGTGGTGGTTACTTGGGTAACCAACCGTCCCAGTCATCTCCGGTTCGTCAGGGAGGAACTTTACCCTCACTGGGGAGTGAAGCTGCTTGCAGAGTGGCTCTGGGTGAAGGTACTCAAAACATCATTCACACAAAACACACTCTTTACACGATCTACAACATTTCCATACATGTATTGATCTCTTTCTAAATAAATGTATATAGTCAACATGTACACTCACTGTATGAGAAGCATGTGCACTAGTGATGTGCGGGTCATTGGGGCGGGTAAAGAAATTGTCACTTTACTGCGGGGCGGGCTGGGGAGGGCCAATAATTTCTTAAAAGCGGGACCCGCGGGTTGGAAAAAAACCAGACCCAGACATCACTAATGTGCACATTTACAGAGTAAGCAATTATTGTTTGCATTGTAGTGGAAATTTTAAATATCATGAGTGTTTGTACAGTATGTGCTTTTATGGTAAATTCTGTGTGTCAGACTAGGGAGAGAGAGAAAAGGAGGAAATATCCCTGCCATAAACATTCCTACCGCAAATGCTCCTGCCATAAACATTCCATGTGTTAAAGGGATGGGAACTTTAGGGGACACCTAGGGTATAAGCACACACCTAGGGTATAAAGGGTAGTGCTGACACCTAGCACACACCTAGGGTATAAAAGGTAGAACTGAATCACTAAACTTTGCCTCTTCACTGTGAAGACTTGGCACTCTACACTGTATGGAAAATGCCTTTTGCTGTAGCAAAATAAATACCGTCTTTACTTCTTTGCTTTTACCACTAACTTTGAGTCTGACTTTGTTTTTTATATGTAGATCAAAAATGCATCAAACATCGGTATGTGGGGGAAAAACCTCTAGAAACAATTGTGTGTGAAAATCTCTTCAGAACAGCAGTTTCCATAACATTCACATAGAAAGTCATACATTTTCTTTATTCTTAACTTTTCTTGATGTGAACATTTACTTACGAGTTTTCTCAGAGTCTGCATGATTTTTTTGCATTGCAATGGACAGTGAGTGTATATTTGGACACAGTATCTGCATTTAAAAATAGGTACTGAGATTTAGAGTTGTAGTTGTTTTACCAGACATATATCGTATTCTAAGTTATGCCCTAACCATTATTATTATTATTTTTGTTTGTGTGTAGGTGACTAGGAAAGGGGAGCTAGTTGTCCCCTTGGATTCCCCACACAAGAAATCTTACGAAGTGTTATTACTTGGAAGGTTCTGTGCTAACAGTGACAACACAACTAGGTAATGGCCTAAACTAGAAACAATTAGAGAAATAAACATCATAATGCTGTTGGTAATGAGCTTCTCCACCTACACGAGGCCAGACTAGAACAGTTTGAAGAACGTCTGACGCCTTGCACCCCTTCCACTTGGTCTCTTGTACACTCAGTATGTCTACCATTCTCTACTCTATCATATCACCCAGTTCTTTCATTTTCAAATCATAGTTCCAACATTTAACTGACTTGACCCTTCTAACATTTAAACTCTTACCCTTCCCTCCTCTCATCCTCCTTCACCCAACAGTAGAATAGTTTCCACCAATACCTTGCTATTTACCAACAGTACTGCTGGATGTCATTTAGCACAGATTTTACTCTGGATGCCCATCTTAATGCAACTGTTCCCAGTTAATCTGGGCTTGGGACTGACAGTGATGGGGCACTTGTATGAGCAACCCCAGTAGCTGGGTTATATCTTACAATATGGTGAACTATAACTAGACACAATGTGGTATATTTCCTTTACTACTACTTCTAAAATAAACCTAGCTGATTTCAGACTAGTTGGTTGTAATAAACCACTAATTTCTTTGTAGGTTATTTAATATGCTGCCTGGCCACATTACTTATTAAAAGTTTGTGCAGATGATGATAATTAGCTGTAGCCTTGTCATTTCTATACTAAAGCAAATTACCTTTGGCGTTTTTTTTATTGACAATATTTGCAAGTATGTGTCTTAATTATACCAAATTTTTTGCGCTCGATCCCATTTGTTTCAGATCTGAAGTGTGTGAGATCCCAGATCAACAGCTTATAATTAGCATTCCTTCAGTGCTGCACTCTCAGAAGCCATCTCTATCAGGTATGCCATGATGAATCTATGGCATGTTGATTTATTGCTGTCTATGTATAAAATGTAAACATCATCTCAAATGCCAGTCACAAAGCTTATGAGACCAATGGATTCTATTCTCACGTAAACTGTCACTATCAGGAACAAAAAAAGAACATAGCTTTTCATGGTAATCAGTCACTGTTGGCCTAACAACCTCCACGGCAACCCGTCATGAATTTCGTTTCTCACTTTAAAGTCTATTTAAATTCTAGACTCAAATCAAAATCTCATACGGACAAGTTTGATTGACAGAACTACGCTTCACTGGCAATCTTGTCTGAAATTAGATGAGCGTTCACATTTCCCCTTTTCAGAGAGAAAAGATGCCTGAACAGATTGTGTATTCAGTTCACTGTTTTACAATTCTGATTCTTTAAATGTAGGTAAACCTAAACTATACCTAGGTTTTTGTGCAGATTTGCACAAGAGCAGATTTTTACAGAAAAGTTTTACAGGGGGGGGCACGGTGGCCTAGTGGTTAGCATGCTCGCCTCACACCTCCAGAGTTGGGGGTTCGATTCCCGTCTCCACCTTGTGTGTGTGGAGTTTGCATGTTCTCCCCGTGCCTCAGGGGTTTCCTCCGGGTACTCCGGTTTCCTCCCCGGTCCAAAGACATGCATGGTAGGTTGATTGGCAGCTCTGGAAAATTGTCCGTAGTGTATGATTGCGTGAGTGAATGAGAGTGTGTGTGTGTGTGCCCTGCGATGGGTTGGCACTCCGTCCAGGGTGTATCCTGCCTTGATGCCCGATGACGCCTGAGATAGGCACAGGCTCCCCGTGACCCGAGGTAGTTCGGATAAGCGGTAGAAGATGAATGAATAAATGAATCAGTTTTAAAGAAATCTGTCACATGCCATTAAACAATATTAATGACATTGATCTCTTTAGAGAATTGCAAGAGAGAACTGCAAGATGCTCAGACCCTATCAATCAATTCTGCAATATTATTACAGTGTAGAGAGAAATGAAGGACTTTTAAAGGAAAGATATGCTTACCTGCTTTTAAATAGTAATTGTTTTGCAAAAAAAAAATTCTGATATCAAGAAAAGACATAAAAAAATGACATGGCTCCTTTGTCCATAACTGACATTGATTCATAACTTAATTAAGAATAACAAATAAAGCAACACTTTTTAAAAAAAAAAAAAAAATACCCCAATAATGATGATTTAGATGTTGTAATTAATTTTTTTATTTCTTTTTAGTTATGGATTGATAGTCAATGCTTGTATTTCATTGATAAATATGACATATTTTTCACTCTGTTTCTTCTCTTTTTTTTTTATTTCAGCTGTGCTAAAGCCATACATTAGGCCTAATGCTAAGTGTCTGGAAATGTTTGCTCGAAGTCTTCAGCCTGGTTGGACAAGCTGGGGAAATGAGGTCATCAAATTCCAGCATCACAGCTATTTTACCACAGAGAACGTGGAGTCTGCACATGTTGCATGTTCTGAAATTATAGTTGCAGATCAACCATTAAACACTAGATAAATGGACAATTCTGCCTATTTGCGAACCTATAGATATTTTTAGAAATATGAACCATATAATATAGCTTTTTATATGCAGATTTTTATCAGCATTTATATTAAACAACTTTTGTATAATATCTTGCCTGCTTCGTTTGCTTCCTCCGTCTAGATAAAATCACTCCTGGTTCATACACACTGTGTAAGCCTTGACTTCCTGCTGCAGGGGCTAATTACTGTGTAATTACTTTGTACAGGTGCTTCATCTTGTAACTGTAAATGATTTTAACATGTTGGAGGTCCAGCACATGACGGTTGTATTTGTGACCCTTTAGTTGAGATTTTGTGAACAGTTACAGGGTGTCATGCATCTTTGCCCTCAGCCAGAACAAACAGCATGATAGATTTGGACCTCATTAGGCCTCTCACTTTGACTTGACTGAATTTGCATCCCTTTCTTCATCTAGAAGCAGAAATTAAAACTATACTTACTGTTTACTTCAGGGGTTCCCAGGGATTCTGAGAGAAACTCACCTAAAATATTTGAAATAACGTAGACAGATTTTTATATGTTAAAATTTGGAAATGTTCAGACAACATTCAGACATGTAAATTTCCCCATTAATTTTCTTCCAAAAAAAATTTGTTGCTCAAATTGCATACGTATGTATTATTGTAGACAACCTCTGAATACTAACACTAACTGGTTTTCCTGTTATTGTTTGAAGACCATGACATGAATCATGAAAAACTGTCACGTTTCCTGTACTTATTTGCAAACATACGTTATCAGCTTCCTGTTTAGAGGGAGTGAGAGAGGCAAAAAGGTCATCAGACCTCAAATTCACATCCTCACACTCCAGGCTCCTGCTAAACCCATCTGCTACATGCTTCTTTAACAGGGTTACACATCGATCAAAGAGTGTCACGACAAAGTAATTTAGTATGCAAAAAATATTTTATGGCTTTACATTAAATAAAGGGGCAGTTGATTCATATTTATGGTGTTTGGCGCTATCTGCTGGCCACCTAGTGCACTACTAATATTATTATTAGAGCAGTGAGACCAGCAATACTTCTGTTGACTTGGTCTTGTGTAGTAAGTACACATACATATACATACTTTATATCTGACTTCTTTATAAATATTAACTACTGTAATCTGTAATTTGCTGGTGTCCACAACATAAACCTGATACTGAAGGTGATGGTCTACTAGTCTAAATTTAATATTCAATATTCAGTTAATTCTACACAGGCTAAAAAAGCAGCCTAGCTGGTCTTACCTGCTCATCCCCTTTGCATTTCATAGTCAGGTTTGATTATATTAAAAGGAACCCAAGCAAATATTGCAACTTAATAAAGTTCCTGTCTTCCAGTTCAAAAGCAGGTCATCACCACTCACATCTGCAAGGTGATACAGACAAGCTAATTTGCCAGATAAGCTAATTTGATTATTTCTATCTAACTTCTGATCTCCAGTGTCTAGAGTTTACTCAGAATCGCACCATAAAGAAAATACAACCAGTGATCTGCAGAAACACCTTGTTGATGAGAGAGGGCAACAGAGTAATAGTTGACAGAAATACTACTCAGATAACCACTCTGTGCAATTGTGATGAGAAGAAAAGCATCTCAGAATGCACAGCACATTGAACCTTGAGGCAGATGGGCTACAACAGCAGAAGACCATGTCAGGTTCCATTTCTGTCAACCCAAGACAGAAAGCCAAGCTTGGAGGGAACACAGACTCACCAAATCTGGACAGATGAAGAGTGGAAAAATGCAGCCTGGTCTAATGAATCTTGATTTCTGCTGAGGCACACAGATGGTAGGGTATCATCCGCACCAACAGCATGAATCCATGGACCCAACCTGCCTTGTGTCAACAGTCTAGGCTGGTGGTGGTGTAATGGTGTGGGGAATGTTTTCTCGGTACATTTTAGGCCCGTTAATTACATTTAATGATCAAATGATTGCCACAGCCTATTTGAGTATCGTTGCTGTCTATGTGTATCTCTTCCTGGCCAAAATGTAACTTCTTCTAATGGACACAAAGCAAAAGGCATCTCAAACTGAACTTCCATTAACAAGACAATGAGCTCAATGTTCTTCGGTGGCCTTCCCAATCACCAGATATGAATCCACTAGAACGAACAACTTTGGTATGTAAAAAGAATGACAGATTTACAGCATGAAAGTATGTGTGGCAGTCATGTCAATATGGAACAGAATCTAAATGATGTTTCCAACATCTTGCAAAAAGAATTCACAATGATTCAAAATGTTCAACAACAATCAACAATGTTCTAAAAGCAAAGGAAGAACCTACCCAGTATTTTTCTAGTGTTCCTAATGAATTGCTCAGTGACCGTATATTCAAATTCATACAGTCAAAAGTAGGGGTGCATGGTGGCCTAGTGGTTAGCATGCTCGCCTCACACCTCCAGGGTTAGGGGTTCGATTCCCGCCTCCGCCTTGTGTTTGTGGAGTTTGCATGTTCTCCCCGTTCCTCGGGGGTTTCCTCCCCCTGTCCAAAGACATGCATGGTAGGTTGATTGGCATCTCTGGAAAATTGTCCGTAGTGTGTGATTGTGTGAGTGAATGAGAGTGTGTGTGTGCCCTGCGATGGGTTGGCACTCCGTCCAGGGTGTATCCTGCCTTGATGCCTGAGATAGGCACCTTCCTCTGTTTTTAACATAACCTGGTTATAACAGAGGGAGAATACTTCATTGCTGAACTATGGTAATCTGCTACAGTAGTTAGCTTGCTATCATGCTAGTTTGCTAATTCACTAGCCAACTAATGTATGTCAGCTATAAGGTAGTGGCCAACATAAAGCAGCTTGAATGAAGCAGATCAAATGTCATATTTTTGTGTTGTAGCTACAATTTCTGTTTATAAACGCTTAAACCTGACTGCTCTGCACCGTGATGCTATCTGTTCTGTGTTCTGAGGGCTGCAGTCATTGATTCCTTTAGTCTCAAGAGGATAATCAAAAGAGTATATGAATGGCAATGTATCCGCATCTTAATGAGCTTGTAGTGTTGTAATGGATGAGTGAAAGACATCTAACAAAACCCTATCTAAGGTCAATGTGTTTGCTGAATTTCAGTAATAGTGTGTAATTAATTTGTCTTATTTTCTTTTTACTCTCTAACTGATTATAATGATGTGAAATGAGATGAAATAAGGTGAAATAGTCTTACTGCACTAAAATACAAACATTCATACACAGGTTTTTAGTGTTATTGATCCGATTGAGCGTGTGTAGGCATGTGTCCCGGTTGGCGTGGTGATGGTGAAAGCACTAGCTCTTCTGTGGTTTCAAAACTAAATGCATTGGACAAAACAGACACCTACTTAGCTTTTGTGTGTTTCTAAGGAAACGCCTATACAAAATATCCCCAATTGTGCCATGACATTCCTCAGTGGACTACACCCACACAAACCATATTGACCCACTCGTTGTCCTACAGTATACTTTGTTTCTCGCTTAGAGCTCTATGCTAGCAATCTCCTCTCTTTTTCTTTTTTGTTAAAATCCCTTTTTTTCCCAGCACACAAACACACAATTTATGAAGTTCTGTCACCGGGTGTGCACAGTAATGTCAAGAAATAATAAATTATTGGAATCAACCTCAATCTGCTAAAGCTTAGGTTAGCTTCATAATATTATATTCTGAATTGTATTTATACACCGTCCTTTAGCACCACGGTGCTTGTTGATAAATTATTATTGTTATTTTTATTCATATTTTTTGTGTACACTTTTGTATCTTTCATTAAGAAACCTCTTTGTTCAGAATCCTGTATCTTTGCACAATGTACTTTGAGTACACGATGTACACACAATTCTGTGATTGTTGTCTTGTAGTATTTTGTATTGTCTGTTTGCACTGCCTTTTGTCTTGCACTAATGTGGCTAGGACAACTTACTTTAAGTCCTTTAAGCTCTGTGTTGTTTTATGTAACACCAGGGTCCTGGAGAAACACCGTTTCATTTTACTATGTACTGTACTGCATCAGCTATACAGTATACAGTATGGTTAAAATGACAATAAAAGCTTCTTGACTTTACTTGACTTGACATATGTGTGTGTGTTCTTTTTGATAGTATTCATTGGAAATCCAGACTGTTTGATACAATTACAATACAAATGGACACAATTAAGCGACTGTCTGTGTAATGGGGAAAAGGTTGCTTTTAAAATTAAATTTGCCAAGTTTGCCAATTTGTCAGACTGTATAGCGTTAAATAAACCGTGGACAAATTGACAGAAAGTCAAAGGTTTCATCTACGAATCTAGGACAGTGGACAGAAGAACATGAATTTATATAAACCTTTGAAAAGGTGGCTCGTCTCTGATTTCCCAGTTGATCATGGGAAAGGAGTACAGGTTGGGGGATAGCAAGCCATCTAATCAAGATAGTCCCAGTAGTGTGCCTCTATACCTTTGTATGTACGTGCACTCAGTGTAAGGGCCTCTGTAATGGTATAGTGAAGGCTCACTGATATAAACCTCTTCTGGGAATTCTCTACACTCTAGCATGTGTGTGTAATGGATATTGGATGAAACAGACTTCATAAATAAAGTGTGTAATAGAGAAGATGTGTCAGGACTTAACTAAACACTTTCTCTTTGCTTTCTCTTGGACACAATGAGAGTAGAATTAAAAACTGCACAGGAAACAGCTCTTATTTAGTTTCACAGGAGAATCGGTGTCTCTGCACATTTCCATTTCAAAAGTATTTCAAAATGTACACATGGGCTTCCGTTTCAAACAATTCTCTCATTTATTTCATTTACGTTTTAAGTACCCTCTTATCATTACATTATTCATTTAAAAGCATATTATTCAGTAACTACTAAAGCTATAGAGTAAGAATAGATAAGATAATGGGAAAAGTGTGAGTGACCTGGACAAGGTGAAAGATCCTAGGGTCAAATTTATTTAGAAATTGCTAGCAATTTAAAATGGAACAGCAAAGTGGTCATTTGTGCTGTATGTATGTTATGCAAATAAAAAAATAGAGATGTATAAAGTGACATGGAAGAACAGGTAGCGAATGTATATCAATCTGTCAGAACTCAACAATCTCTCTCTCTCTCCCTCCTCTGACAAGAATTGCTAAATCTTTATTAAAATATACACAATATCAAATTCATCTCACATCATTAGTGTCTGAAGGGATGTGGAGATGAGAATTCAGTGTGTGAGAGTGTTTCTGTCAGATCTTTGCTTCTGTCAGAAGATCTGTCAGTGGACAGGTGGACAAGACAACGTGATATCATTTGTAATAGGCCCATAAATGTTCTGACCGACAGGAGGCAAAATCTGATGAGCTGACTCATTCACAGTTTGATGCTCCTGTTCACAGCTTTTCTCAATTTCTACAGCACACTCACAACTATAAACTTCATTGTTTTTAAAACTGTTGTTTAAAGCACAAAATCAATTATTTGCATTCTATACATTAAATATTGTACATACATGATAAGTTAGTATGTACAACTATTTGTGCATAAATCGTATAATATATATATATATATATATATATATATATATATATATATATATATATATATATATATATATATATAAAATACATTTTATTTAATAGCATTTCTGTAAATGAACATTTATTTACTTTTAACATCTTCAGTTTTAGTTATAAATATGCATGCAAGATAAATGTATAACATCCTAAATGTAGAGGGAAAGTATGACCTATCTCCTAATGCTTCATCAAGACTCTAGGGGTGCACAAGTTGCATGCAGCTATGCTTTTTAACCGAAATAAGACATTCTGATGATCGTAGATGCAGAAAAAATTAATTTTGCTACCTCATTTTAAACAGACTTGCTATGTTATAATTTTTCATATTGCAGGCCTAAATTGAAAAAAATATTATTTGTAATTATAAGAATGCAGACTAGCTAATTGGGAAACCAATAAACTAACTCACCGACCCTTTTCTTTCATAAAAATCTATTTGAAACATAATGTGCTATGAGTGATTTTCCCACCCACGATCAGAAAGAAAGATGTTTTTGTATTATGGTTAGTCCTGCACACTCTCACTTCTAATCTCTCTGCCTCCATCTAACTGTGTACAAGGTTGTTTTTTTCCACAATGCCATCATGTAGGGCTGTGTGGGTTGACCTTCACAGAGTTGTCACTTATTCACAGTCATTTCCTAAAGCCTTTTTTTTAAACTCCCAAACCCCATATTCCCTGCTCTGGATTGATGTCAATTGCCTGCAACATTTTAATAAAATTTCATTAACAATTTTCTACACATATGCACAAAATACTTTTGCATACCAACTTTCATTAGAAAGGTTATTACAACATGCTATAACCTATATTCAGCTATATTACTTTAGTAAAGAAAGGAGTTTTAATGTTCTAAACAAATATGATGTCATGCTGGCAATATGGCAACACCGTGAAATGGGCCAGTTTAGACCAAACATCTGAAAATTATTTTTGGATGTTTAATGCTGGAATCACATGTAAGATCCATTAAAATGTCACATGAGACGCATAAATAAATTCTGTTCTAGATAAATAATTTATCTGAAATATTTAATAGGGCTGAAGGACATTATGTTTTCATCATCAAACCAATGATGGTTTTCCTCAATATCCTCACTCCTAAAAAGAGTTTTATATTACTGCATTTTGCCATATAGCTTACATAAATATCTATCAGTACCCTTTTGTTTAATGTGCACTTCAATTTCCAAAATTGATTGATTAATAATGATACATATCATCGCATTCAACAAAAACTTTACAACTGAGCAAAAGGGCAAAGCATTATACCTCATATATAGCTCATATATATATATAAATCATGTGGGATTATTGGAGTTTCCAGGAGAGAAAATGGACACCGCAAAGCAGGCATCTGTGGGCAAGGTGTCCCAATGGTCTTTGGGTGGTTGAAATTGTGTGAAGCCTGTAAAGCAATGGGTTATCCATTTCTGTGTTATTTTTGCCCACATACTGTAGACACAAAACTATTCATCTTCTTAATCATATCAGTTGACAATGAGACATTTTTTTGGGTTCCTGCGTTAACACTTTCACAGTATTTACTTATTCCATTGTTCTAGCATTTGTCTGTTTTTAATTTTTTATAAATATATTAGCAGTAGAAAGTTTAAAGGGGGGAAATGCCATCGCTCAGAAGAATCTACTTGAACAAAGAAGGGTCCAAGCCAAGTTCTATTGCTTTTGCATTAGCAACATGTTTAAGAATTGAAGAGTTGTGAAGGTTAATTTAAAATTACAAAATACACTTTCATCTTTCCATTTCTATATAAGAATTGGGAGCCACCCTTAAGGTTAAAGGTGCTACTGGGCTACAGAAGCTCTTGATAATGCACCTGTTGTCAGAATGGCTTGGACCCAATGCAGAAACCAGACAGAGGTCTTAATAGTTAGGTCTTAAACTTAATAGTCTTGTGGAAGTTAGCAAACCTATACATCTTAAATGTAATGTAAATCTCTGAACCCCTCAAGACATATGGTATAATGATGTAACCAAGAAATTCTCAATTACTCTCGTAAATACTGCTCTGAGATGTTGAATGTGGTTGGGAAAAGAGGGCAAATGGTAGTGAAGCCAATTAAAAAGCCATGCAACATGTCTCTTAATATGTTTTTTTTTTTAAGAAAAATTGAAAGGGGCATTCACCAGGTCACCGTGTCCAGAGTTTGTAATAAACACAGTCTTCCATTTCTCTGTTTCCTTAAAATTTCAAGTAATTTGCACTAAAGAGGTCAAATATTGTGGAATAGTAAGGTCCGTTATGCTGTTTGAGGGTGTGATGTAGCCCTGTGTGAGGGATACTTAAATGTAATCCTCCACTGGAAATGGTCTGCACCTTAAAATAGAGAAAGCTTAAATAACTCCATTGTACAATCATATCAACATTATAGAGGCAGAACAGTGGCCATGCTATTACACTTTAAAAGTTCATATTACTGCACTGGACTTGAAAATCCTTTTGAGAGCCACAGGATTATGGCCAGGAAACGACTCTCATATCTAATGTCTAATTAGATATGGGATTATATTTGCAAAGCAAGGGGGAGCTAAAACAGTAGGTTAATATGTGGGTTGGATGACAAATAGGTGAGTAGCGCTGACTGAAAGATGTGTCAGAAAGTATGTGTCAGAAAAAGTTAAATGGTTGTGTTGTTATACATGACTGGAATTCACAGGGTGATGAAACATAAGAGTATTTTCAAATATTTTCCACAGAAAATTGGAAAGGAAGAGAAACAAATGTTTTTCTGCAAATGACTTTGCAGGCTCTGATGAAGGGTCACGATTGTCCACAAAACATATTAAGGCCTCTGTGGTACCTTTGCTATATTTCCTCTTGAGAAAGATAAATGCCCTTCAACCACACTGGAAGGATTTCTGGAGGGGGAATTTGACAGTGCTGCCTTTTTTTTATTGGTGTTGTTCTTGAATCCAGGTGGATGGACAAATCAATGAGAGAGTCCAAGACTGAGTCCAAAGAGTATTAGTGAGGTCAGGCATTGATGTCAGGCTAGAAAGACTGGCACACAGTTGGCATTCCAATTCATCTCTAAGGTGTTTGGTGGGGTTGAGGTCAGGTCTCTGTGCAGGCCAGTCGAATTCTTCAATTTCAAACTTTACAAAACATGTCTTCATGGACCTCACTTTTGTAAATATAAGCATTGTTATTCTGGAACAGGTTTGGGCCTCCTAGTTCCAGGGAAGCGAAAACATAATGCTAAACCATACAGAGATCCTATACAATTGTGTGCTTCTAACCAGTTATATGAGGCCTACTGTACATATAGGTGTGATGGTCTGTTTATATACAGTATGTTTGACCAAGTAGTGCACCTGAAAATAAGAAATTATAAAATTGTGATTTTTTTTTTCCCCATCTATAACAGCAGTCAGACCAAATATTAATAAAACCTGCTCAGTGGAAATATTTAAAGAGGAAAGCATGCAGGGCATAAAAGAGCCATATTTTTGGGGAGTTTTCAGAGCACTGACTTTTGCTTTGCACAGACTTTACCTTGTTCAACTTGTAAGTTAAAAAAACATGTGAAGGGATTGTTTTCTTCCTTGTAATGTTCTTACTATTGCTTGGTGCACACCGAAAAATCCAGAAGCAACATTTGCAAGGGGATGATATATAAATTTGATGATGTAATGGGTTAGTGTTAGATAAACATGGCAGAAAATATCACCATGTAAATGTAATTCAAAAAATTGTATACTATAACATTTTTACCCAAAAGCTAAACAATCAGAAATAACAATCTTTCTTTTTTTTTAGTAGACAATTTTTTTGTAAGGGTTAAATAATATGTACTTATTATTATTTTATTTTATTTTATTTTATTTTATTTTATTTACAATTGCATAAAAGTTACTTTTATATTCAAACATTGCAAATTTCAGTTAAACATCAATTCAATCAATACATGTTTTATCATTTATGTTGCTAACATTTTACCTTCTTGCCCACCAACAAATTCGATGGATTGTGTACAGTAGTATATTTTTTCTGTCGAACAGAATTTTCTTGTTAAGGTGTTTTGCACATTCTGGATGTCTCTGTGTTGTAGATACTTATTTTCTATTTGGTTATACGTACTGGAGCCAAGGACATGTTTAATATAAAAAAACAAGCACATGTCCAGCAAATCTAATCAAATTAAAAGGAAAATTCATTCGTTCTTTCCCAAACTTGCTGCCATGTTTCAAGCACACAATTGTCTATAATGCCTTTGTATGTTTTAGCATTAAGATTTCACTTCACTGAAATTAAGGAGCCAAAACCTGTCATAGCATCCCAACACTCCTGTGTGCAAACCAAGGTTCATAAAGACATTTTTTGCCAATGTCGAAGTGGAAGACCTTAAGTGGCCCAAGACCTGACCTCAATTCCACTGAACAACATAAATAAGAAAACTAATCAATGTTTTTATGCTCATAGTTTTGGAATGAACACATATTTTTGGCCATGTACTGTAGCGAACATCTTATTTCAATTTTAATTATTAATTAACATTTTACCTGTTCATTCATATTGTAGGATCCAGACTGACATGCCGAAGTAGTGACAGAGTTTATATCCCTGCATGTCAACACTCTACCAGGACTGGATCTTTATGCCAAATGTGCTACTCTGAAATCACAGACACATCGTGTTTCCATGGTAATTACCAGCCTGGTACGAGAACTCACTGGCTCTATGGTGTGAGGGTTGTACAGGTGTGTGACCAATTGTCCTTGCCCGAATCCAGAGTACCTGTGAATGCAAACTATTGAGCGAAAACAACATTCATTTTAATAAAAAAATTTATAAAATGGAAAACCAAATTGGATATCTATGCTCAGAATACCTAAAAACTGTAAGACAAGAATTACAGCATGTAACAGTTTCATGTAATTACATTTACATTAATTTACATTCAATACAATTTCATTTACAGTGTTTTGACTTACAGCTAATTATTTCTTTTAAAAACAAACCAAGAACTAATGTCAGAACAAACATAGAACAAAACATGGCAGATTTGAATTAAGACTGTTTGCATATTTAATTTAAAACCTTTATAGCATTATTGGTTATTATGGTTTCTGTAAATGAATACGAAATTAAGCCTTTGTTTAGTGTACCACATAATAGTTTGTCTCTACCTCAAGGTAGCTGGTGCCTACTTGATGCAAGATGCAAAAGTGTTTTATAGTCAATAGTCACATACGGCATATATAGATCGTTTCTATTTGTAGTAATAAAGTATCACTAATTAATAGTACACTGTTTAGAATGCTAGAAAAAATCAAAAGCTAATCAATGTCACTTTAGTGTTTTCTACATTTATATTTGTTTATATATATTTGTATTTTTTTTTCAGACACAGTTATCCAGAGTCTCTTACATTTATATTCAATTTATACAACTGGGCAAATGCAGGAGTAATGGCCTTGGTTAGGGTCTCAGCAATAGCAGGTTAGTGGACCTGGACCATAACCTTCCAATTGGTAGTCCAACACCTCAACCACTAGGCAACCACATCCCCTATATCTATATGGATGTAGAAAGCATCCGCATGTATCAATATGTATATCTAGATGGATGTAGAAAACATCTACATCTACTGTATATGGATGTTTTCTAATTCCATATAGATATCAACCCATGCCTTTTAGAATGGTGTGAAAAATTAATGAAAATCTTCTACCACCTGATATATTTTTAGTTTGATAGAAGACAGTATGATGTCGCAGGAGCAAGGGCCTATGGGAAATGTCAGTGTCTCTAGGTCTAAATGTGTCAAATCATGCATATGGCCACACTCTCTCTATCTCATCTGTTCCCTCCCTCTCACTCACTCTCTCTCTCTCTCTCTCTCTCTCTCTCTCTCTCTCTCTCTCTCTCTCTCTCTCTCACACACACACACACACACACACACACACACACACGCACACACTTCTGTGCCTCCTCCTGCTCTGAACCTCATCTGTGAATTCATCAATCATTTGCTGATGCCATACGAAATGTGAAACCTGTTTAATTTGGGTGTTAACTTTAAGTTTTAAATAAGGCAACAGACATTTATGAAGCATGATGTGCAGGAAAAGGTCTTGACATCGAACATCATAGTACTGTAAATGTCTGTTTTGTTGAAGAATGAATAAAAACTGTTTTTACTTTTACTTTTAATTTAAGCAGAAGTTACCTAGTCATGCATTATATTTTTAAAAACATGCATTAACACTGACCTGTATAAACTGTTAACACTAGGATGAGAAACTTCAAACTCAACTCATTAGTTTACAGTAACAGTGCCACCTTTATGTATGTAGCCATAGAAACCATAGTGAATACACTGGAAGACTCTGGGTGGGTCCCAAACATACAAAATGCTGCTTTAAGCCTAAATTTGGAGGCAATAAGTTTTGTCCAAATTGAAGGTTGGCAAAGAATGCTGCTTTCTGAGGTTCCTTAATCTGGCCAGATTAATCCCAATGATATTTTATTACATCTTCCCTAACAGACATTACAGGCAGTGTATGAAAGTAACCTGGCAATGTGGCATTTGAATCCAGCCTCATTCAAAAAAAAAGTAAAACCTGTAATTCAGTACACATAGCTATTGCTATCATCCCTTAAATTTGTCTGAAGAAAGTCTGGCCCACTCTTTTTATTTCTAACATTGTGAAGTTGGCCTCACAATTGCCTGAAGCATACTGTATTCTGGTGTAAAATGGAGTTCATTGCTGCAGCCCTCCACCAGCATGTTTGACACTATAGGGTTACGAGTCGTACGAGTGGTATGAGGTGTATATGATGATGTGCTGTGGCATGATGTAGTTCTTGGTATTTCTATATACCTCTGAGCATTATATGGTCTGACTTTGGACTGAATTTGCTGGGACACCCACTCCTGGGAAGATTTTAATAAAGCCCTGCCACACTTGTGAAGTGAAGTGAAAGCCTCCTGTCTTTGGCAATTCCAAGGTACTAAAAAACTGTTCTGAAGGCTGTGTGTATTGCAGGAAGATTGCAGGTCACCCTTAGGGACTTAGGGAGTGTCAGTCACTTACCACTAAGATGGTTGTCATACTTAGTGATAGGGTCAAAACAAATTTCTTGATGTAACCTGAACGATACAGTAAAATGCAATGTTGATTTTGTTTTTAATAAAGGGCATTGATGGATCCATCTTAATTGCACACACTGCTTATCTCAAGGACTTATTTTTTTATGGATGAAGTTATGAAATACAATTAAAACCAGCCCGATCTGTTAAGTCTGTAGTTAGCTTATTGTTTATCACTTATATATTCTTTACAGGAGAGCACAGTGAATTAAAATGAACATTATTCTATTAATTTGGCAAATCATATTTATAAATTAAAGGGCTAATAAAAAACCTATATAAGCCTACATTCCACATTCGGGATACATTCATGATTTTCCCCTTAAGTTGTGTGCACAATTAAATGGTGGTGCATAATAAAAAAAAGGTCAAATAACAGGTTGTTCTTGATCAAGTACTTTTCTTAATTTTAAAAAAAATAAAAACAATTTTTGGATAGACTGAACTAATTATTAACTAAAATAAAATAACTATTTAAAATAAAATAGCTGTTCAGAGGTATATTCACAATATACAGCACTATGCTTTTATAATAGATGCTTATTTCAGTGCTTGTCATCTTCTCATTCATATATTATCATTAGAATTGTGAGATACTGATTTTTTGCAATCACGATTTTCCATTTTAAAACATCATGATAAAAAAATCAATCATCCAGAACTGGTAGCCTGGGTTTTAATTTAAGGAGAGTAGAGTATATATAAGAATATTACCAATATTACCAGCTCCAGGAAGTGTCTGTTTGTATCAGAGATCTCAAAACACCTGCACAAATCATTCACATGTCGATAAGCTCAATAAAACAAGGTAGTAGAGCATGTTGGTGTGTGTGCACTGGCTTTGACACCTCTAGGTTAAATGCTAATGTAGTTAATAGGTATTCTTGATATACTGCATATACTGTAGAATATCTTATAAAAGGTACACTTATTACAGAGAAAAAATAAATACCGGATTTAAACCCTAAAGTAACATCTTAACATTCATAATCAACAATGCCGTGCCCTTTAAATACTTGATTTGATCACATTAAGGAATTAGGGAATGTCTCTTGCCATATGTGAAGAAAAAAAAGAAAAACCTCAGCCAGCCTGAAGCTAAGTGAGATGAGGAAACAGGAAGATGCTGTGAGATATAAATAAACATGTCCTGTAAATAAACCTAAACGCATTTGACATGAATTGTTGATGTGTGAGTTAAGAATGTAGCTGCAATTAGGCTCTTTAACTCAACAGGGGACAATATCATCTAAGCATGTTAACCTTAAACAGACAGACAAAGCAATAACAATGAGTTTGACCTGAATCTTGTCATGCTAAAGCCTGATGGATATGGTGCTTCAGGAGAAATGTGGTGTTTAGATGGAAAACCATGACTGTGGCTGAAACAATTAGGGGATACTGACCCTTTCCACACACAATGCTGTGTGACTGTGCATAAGTATGGTGCAATCGGTGAATCCGTCAGTTTCTGCCCTCTTCAACCCTAATCAACTTCAGACATCAGTACCTTGAAAAGAGAGACTTAAAAGGCAAGTGGTGAGGATGGTAGGATAGAGTTATACTGGTAATATCATGGAAAGGAAATTAAAAAAAAAAAAAAACTAAAAAATTAAATAGATCAGATAAAGGTGAACAAAATGAATTACAGTAAAGTGGGCTATATCTAAATGTCAGCTTATCGGATACACATCAAATTTCTGACTATTCCACAATCCACTTTTGTTACTTTCAAAAAATTATTAACTTGTTAACTTATCCTGAACACACCGAGGTGTCAGTACAGATATAGATTTACACTGTAAATCAGATGTAATAATAAAGCCTAGAGAGAGTGGTGAGAATGTGTGGTATTTTGTATTTCAGTTATGTACGCCTAATATCTAAATAGTTTTTTTGTCAATGGATAGGAAGTATAAATTAGATCGAAAAATTTTGTATGGAATCCATATTCCGCGCTAATAAAAAATGGTAAAATATAAAAAGGGGTAAAATGTTAAATAGTAAAAATGTCAATTAATAATAATTGTCAGATCAAATTATTTTCCTTTGTAGCCAATTGCAAAAAAAAGTCCTCTAGAAAAAATAAGTAATAGGAAAGATTAATACAAATAAACACTTGGACAGAAAATAATCTGAAACAACGTTCCAGTGCCCTCAATAGTTTGCAGAATGATGGATAGCAGGAACACAATTAGGAGTCTCACCCAAAGACATAGGAACAACAGTGCAATCGTCTTTGACAGGTTAAAAGCCAATCATGTTCCATCTTTAACAGGTATCCATGGCCATTGAACACTAGACTGGCATGCTGGTATAAGATTTTTAATTTCATAAAAATGCTGTAATATTTTTTTTATTTACATGACACAGACATTTTCTCCAATCACTGTCAGAGTTCCACCATTTTCAGTATCAGTACCCATTACCCCTAGGTACCATCAGGACCATAAGGTGCGATTAAAGTGTCATTACAGAATGGCCAGTTGACAGACCTGTCCAAAGTTCATTTTCAAACCTTTACAGACTGTTCATTCAATGATTTCTTCATTCCCTAAAGAGAGGTGATGTGTGAACAGAACCAGATTTGTAATGGCTTATTTTTACCCAATTCATACCATTAGTGGTCACACTGATCTTTATTTCATTCCCAATATGCTACATTCTCAGAATAACACAGTCATGGTAATCCTTCTCCAGGTGTTCTCTTGATCATTGGCTAGTAATAACTTTGATTGGTTCGTCAAGTCTCTACACCAGATTCCTTGACTGATTCCTTCTTACCCACTGCATTTAAAAATGCAGAATTGCCTCTCTAATGAGTATTTGATACAGTGATACAGTATGCCTCACTTTAGGATACCTCCCCAAGACAATGACCAAGTTGACTAGAACAATAACTAGAGTTTTAGGGTCATGATTGAGGACAATGTCCCGTCCAGAGACAAGCTGTTTTGTGTTGAGGTTTTGTTCAAACCGACCATCGAAAATACCCTCTCGGTATCAGCATTAGAATGTGGACGCACTAAAACCAGTCATAAAATGTCAGTCATCGTTCTCAAACTTTGAGATACAGACAGACATACAGAAAGACAGACAGCCGATTAGAGAGACAGACAGACAGACAAACAGGCAGACAGAAAGACAGACGATTGGAGAGAACGACAGACAAAAAATTGGAGAGACAGACAGACAGTCAGACAGACAGACAGATGATTGGAGAGACAGACAGACAGACAGACAGACAGACAGGTGATTGGTGAGACAGACAGACAGACAGACAATTGGAGAGACAGACAGACAGACAGACAGACAGACAGACAGAAGGCAACCAGCCAGACAGACAATTGGAGAGACAGACAGAAAGACAGACAGACAGACAGTCAGACAGACAGATGATTGGAGAGACAGACAGACAGACAGACAGACAGACAGACAGACAGACACGATTGGAGAGACAGAACAAACACAGGACATATCGTTCCCAATTGACATTTTTTTGTAAATAGGTGAGATCAAATGCAGTGACAACAACTCAGTTATTTTGCTAGGTTACCCTGTACTTTAAACACAGTCCTTCTGCCATTTTTCTACTTCATTTTTGGAACAATATGTTGGAATTTCCATTTAGTGAGCTACTGTTGCCTAATGTGTCAAATAGCTTTTATTAAAAACTTTAGGCACTGAGCCAATAAAACTCTGACACCTTAATTGAATTTTGAATGACAGCTCAGATTTATTTAGAGATAGGAGAAGGGGAGGAGAGATATTTCAGAGAGTACAGCAAACGATTGAGTCATATTTAATCTTTCTTTAGTTTAGTATGTCATAAGTATGGGATTTCTGTCTAATGTTGATCATAATTAGCTTCAAAGTGAGCTATAAATCTAATTTCTAAATCGCTACAGTTACTACAACAACCTTATCCAGCCATGATTGACCGTTCACTATGACACCCATCCAGTTTCAACTACTACCACACTATTGTGTAAAAATAGGGGAAAAATGCAAATGGGGGAGAAATGGATAATAGAATGAAAGACAAAATGAAAGACAAACACTGGGAAAGGATATTAGAAAGTTTATGCTTTGAAAAGTAGGATATTTATGTACTCCTTTGTATATGTGTATGTGTGTGTGAGTGTTTGTGTGTATGCACGCTACCAGAACCCCAGCAGGAGCTTCGTCTCGGTATAAGGGCAAAGTCAAGTCCCAAAATGCCATTCAGCCAGACATGCCCATCGCATTGACTGACCTTTGACCCTGAAAGGCTCTTTTTGCTGATGGAATCCGATCCGACAGAGAGTTCAAAGCGCTGAACGGTATTTGACGCGCCCCCTTGGCAAGCCACTGGAGGACAGAATACATTGCCTTTCGCAATATTTTATGTCATTTTGAAGTCAGGCACTTGCAGTTAGCGATGTAAGCGAACAGCAAGACTTAGCGAGTGAGACGAGAAAAAATTCTGAACACATCGCTGTGCATGTTAATAATGGCACAAGTACAAAAATTCTAAACCTAGATATGATACAATGATATGATCTGAAGTGAGAGATTTGGTCAGTTTGCTTGTACAGTATGTTTCAGAGCACACAATTTATGTTCTGTAGTTAATGATATAACAGAACGATCACATGTTGCCATGATAGATAAATGTTATATAGTAAATAAAATAAATACACTGTATAACTCTCACACACCTTGGCAAGTTACTAACTGTGGATATTTTAGTGCATTAGAGAAACTTAATAGATGGATCTCTATCTATATATGAACTTATGAACTTAACAGATAGCAGCATAGTTTAAAGTCTTGGTTTGAGATGAGCTGGTGTCAAAGTGTCCGGCAAAGCATGAAAATGGAAACTTGGAGCTACTGTATTTGTGTCATCAGCTGGTGTGTAACAGCAATTGCATCCTTGTGGCACTGAGATAGTGTTTGCTGGGATATTGGTTATGCCTAATTATTTGGAACTCTCCACCCCACTGATCTGATCTCATTAAAAAGGAGAACTGTATATTGTCCTTTGGCTGGAACATTGCCATTGGCCTTTATTAGAGTTAAAAACCACCCACCCACCCCGTCAGACGAGGGTTGGCGGTCATCCTAGGAGGTTGGGAGGTTGAGGGGACGGACCACTGTAAATCAGGAAGCTCTAAGTGCAAGACGTACAGCAGTGTAGAAGTGAAATGTCTTGCCAGCTAGTGGGTGACCTCTGACTCTCCATTATTACCTAATGGGAAATTATAAGTCACTGAAGTACAGTGGGCAGTTTCCCTACAACAGAAGAATGTGATGCTCATCAAAGGTTACTATTAAATGCCATGGGGTCTGGTAGAGACCTGGACTCTGCTTTGTGCTCTGGGCTCTGTGTGGACAAAGAAGAAGTGGTTCAAAGTTAACTTAATCGATGAGAGCAAATTTAATTTATTTGGGTCAGATTTGTTCAGCATCAAACTAAACCCGACGTTTGTAAAGATAGGTGAAATGTGGAGAAGGTTTTTGTAAAGGTAGGTGAAATGTTTTCTGCAGCAGAAGTTGTGCCTTTCATATGATAGTTTTATATATTTTGATTTTTAATGATCAGCCTAAAATGACCACCTGTCAAGGTGTAGGGGACATTAGGCAGCAAGGGAAGAGTCAGTTTTAGATTCTTTTTAGTTTTAAATTTAAGGCTTCATGAGGCCCAGACATGTGGGACAGGTTCAGCATTTAATAAAAATAACTAAGTAACTGAAGTAAACAATTAAACATGCAAGGCCATTTCCAGTTAACAGTGTCATTTCACATGGAAACATTATTTGTATTCATTTGTATTGTAATCAGGTCCAGCTTTAAGTCTCACCAACAAAGGTTTCCAGTTAATCTGTAGAAAAGGTGTTTTTATATGATAAAATAAAATAAACCTAACAAAGCAGAATATTTTATGTTTTACAGAAGTAGAACTAAGTAAAATTAACAGGGCTTTGTATGCCTATGGCAGCTGGCAGTAAGATTAATGAGAGTCGTTTCTATTTTAATCTCTCTATTTCTAATTTTGGTGTTTTCTCCTTAACCCACAATCCCATCTCAGATTTGTTCTGATCTGCTCGATCCACACTAATATCATATTGCTCTTTATAATAATGTATACCCTAGATATTAGAATGATTGTCTATTAATTAGTATCATTTAGTATATTTGGGACACATTTTTCTTTTAATTACAGCCTACAATATTGAAGATCTTATCAAAGTCTTGTCTTCAGAGTGTATAAGCTGTACACTAGCCATTAAAGGAAGACAATTACAGCGAATTAATCAGGATTAATAATCAAAACAGGATGAATCAGATTAGCTTGTTTCATTTCACACTGATAGTCATAAAACTCAAAGTAATATTAGTAATATTTCATTCATTCCAAGATCAATGTTTAGAAGAGATAATAATTGATTTAAACTCTTCGATTTGATTCTTTAAAATCTGCACATGAAACCTCTCGTTCAGCAAAAAGGGAAAAAAATGGGAAAAATTTTTTTTTTTTTACCAAAATAAATAAATCATAATGAATATTAGAAATTAGAAATAAAAAAATACCCTTTTAATTTTATCAATGCCTTTTTTATTCACATTTTTTTCCCCAACATTCCTTGTCATTTTTTTCTAATTTGGCAGTTGAATTTTTAAGGGCATTAATTATATTGTCCCTGAACCTATTTAATAAGAAGAAATACCAAAGATAAGAAACCATAAGACATACTTCAATTCCTTACAAGTAGGAATAAAGGAGACCTTTAAAGTTCAGATATGACCTGACCAGCTGTCATCAAATCCAAAGTAATAATATTTCTAATTATAACAAAATCAAATACATATTTCAGTTCCCTAGAATATATTTCCAAATTTTGTTTACAATAATTTAATTATTAAATCTATTAGTTAATCTCAAATCTTTCTTAATCTTGATGCAGTTTATCTAACTCTCCCACATTATTTCTCTTCATTAGTGTTCAAAGTATAATGTGTTCATGTTCCGTCTCATTAAAATCTTTTTCTCTTAGATTTTAGTTGAAGGACACAGCCGAGCCTGTCCAATTAAAGACTATCCTTCACTCTACACACACACATACACACGCATGCACACACACAATTAGAGATGGCTCACTGCTGGCATTTAGACCAGAACGAATCGGGTCATTTAGTATCATGTACCTGCCCTAAGACCAGTCAAATAACACCACCATAACCCCATCATGACACCCTTTTTAATGAATGTGTGTCTGTGAATGTGTGTGTGTGTGTGTGAGAGAGAGAGAATGAGAAAGAGAGAGAGAGAGAGAGAGAGAGAGAGAGAAAGCATGTGACTGGGTGTGCATACAATTGAGATGGATTTTTTTACTATTACCAACTGTCACATAATTCGGTGATAAGTTAAATGGTATCAATTTTTTTTCTTCAAACAGAGAAAAGTGTGAACATGACGTGTATGGTAAAAAGTGCTGCATAAAATATGCCTCTCAAATTGATGGCTGGAAAGAAATCAGTTTCAACTGTCATGAACTTAAGGCAATACCTGTGCAGTGAGCATAATAAAGTTTCACATCCAATCAAGCAAACATTAAGAATTTATCTTTCAGTCCTTAGTATAGAAACAGGAAAATATAGAAAAGAGTCAGTGAATAAAGGCAAAAAAATACAAAATTAGCTTAGAACTAGACACCAGGAAAATACAGAAATTGGGGAAATACAGTACTTTAAGAATTTGGCAATTATTTTGCCAGACCTGAAATATTATTACTATTATTATTAATATTATTATTAAATACACTACTAAAGCCTGTAAATCCATCCAGGTTTAAATACACCAAATGGAAATAAATGAAAAGACATTTCTCAGCTCTATGTTCTGGTTCAGCTGCCAAGAACAACAAAACTAGCACCTTCTCATAGCACAGCCACGAGGATTCCGGGTCCAGTATACGATACTGAAACAAAGCAGACAAAATGTCTTCAGCGCCTCTGATATTCAGGTTCCACTTACTGTCTCAAGACCTGTTCAGGAGTGATCTATATTTAGAGTACTCATAATTTGAACAAGTCAATCGAATTCCTTCGGCACATACAAAGGATATATGTCATATTCATTTATTTATTACATGTGCCTTCATGGTTAAAGAAGTTTGTCTATCTGACTGTCAAATCACTGCTCAGTCTGAACAGAGAACAGTACAGCACAACTCTAACCCATAGCGTATTTTATGTCTTACTCTTGTATGATTACTATACAGAAGGTGGCATATTCAAGACAGGTAATAGGGTACAACATATGAGGTTTGTGCTGTTGACTGGTTTATAATACATATGATAGGTTCTGGATCAGATATAAGTTCTTGACAAGTGGTAAATGAACCAAACTGTACTCCATTAGAACCTCTAAGGGGCACGATTCCAGTTTCACAATTATGAGAACGTGTCAACTATTCTCAAAAATATATTAATGTCAGTTATCTTTCAGTTTAGTCCTACTAGTACTCTCCAGGTATGATCCTATTTGATCTAAGTTGCTTTTCTTTTGTTTCAAGGTTGGCTTGCAACCCCAAGTACAGGCCGATTTAACATGTTGAGAGCTAAAAGAGCGGGAGATACTATCGAAACTATGGCTGTGAGAGATTGTTCTTCATGTAAATGAAGGCAGTGAAATATAAATCATATCTTTCCCAGTGTTTTCTTACATCAATAGTCCATCTTGTCTTTATCTGAGTTAATCACTATCCTATTGTTGATTCTTGGAAACTGTTAAGCTGAATTTATCTAAAATATATCAGTTTATGATTGTTGAATTTGTGTTGTTTTCTACATATATACGTAAGTAAGGAACAAACTGTATATTTTATTTCTTTAAATGATGTTGTAGTGTTTCTTAGAACGTCTATAAGTACTCAAATAAGTACTCCAACCTTGGTGAGAAGAAAAGTATCTAAGAATACATGCATCAAACTTTTAGGTGGATGAGCTACAAAAGAAGGAGACCACATCTGGTTCCACTTCTCTCAGCCAAGTACAAGAATCTGAGGCTGAGCTTGAAGGCTGGAAAAAGACCAGGGGATTTGTGATGCTTCAATATGTTTGGCTGATTGGATAAATGGATAACTGCATAAATAATCAGGTGTCCAGATGTTTCTATAAAAGTAGATAGTGAGTGTATCTGGGCTTCTTGCATTTTTATTTTTAAAGTATTACAAAACCTTTTGTGTTTGTGTGTATTCCTGCTCATACTGTTATCAATAATCATTTACACCTGACTGAGTGTGTCCATCAGCAAGAGTAAGACATGAAATAAAATCTCACAGACCCATCCATCTAATATATAATTTCTGCCACATGTGTATATCCCTCATTCTTCACAGTGATATTAATAACAGACAAGCCATTTAAACCACCTCCCAACCTTACAGTAGTGCCAGTCCCTGCTTAAACTTTATACCATTCTACCTTCTTTTCTCTATTTCTCTCTAAAACTATAAAAAAAAATCACTAAGCTTTAAAATTGAATAGGAAACATTCTAAGCATGATGTCCAGCTCTCTAATGAAGGGTCACAAAACAAAACACAGTGAAGATTAAAATAGAGAGATGACGGCAATAGAATGGAATCAAATATGAGATGGAGGTATGATACTGTGCAAGAGGTATGATGCTTCAGTGAAACCTATGCAAGCTTGTGACACCAACCCTGCCAGTTGGAGTGAGCCAGGTCTCAGTCATCACCAGAAAACAGAGAGAGTGATGGTAAGATAATGGGAAGATAAAGTCAGCTTTTTTGGTAGAAGACTGGCAGTACCGAAGCCCATGCACCTCTGTTTGTGACTGAGGCAACAGTGAATGGCAGATTAGATGTATGAAGTATGTGGTATGGTCTTTGTTACATGGGGGATACCTCTGGGGTCTGTGAGTGCAGAAACCGTTTCGAAGCACAGGTTAGACAGTTTGGGCAACGGCCATAGACTGCAACCATTAGAAACAGAAATCATTCTGCAGTAAATTAACTTCTACTGGCTGTTCATCCGGAGCTTCAGTACTGTTGCTGCTGCCCTGATGTTTCTCCTGTTATGGAAACCAAACTCCTATTATAAACTGGATTCATCAAATCCATCTCTGTGGATTCTTCTTGAAAAGGCTAACACCTACTGAGTAACTATGACGATGGAAACCAAAGCTTTCTGGCCATCAGAGCTGTAATTTATAAAATAGTGTCTGTAGAATACTGTCATTGGTGCAACAGAACAGCAATTTTTCATTCTCAACGGTTAGCAAAACCTACAGCGTATCGATAGATAGAATAGATCTTTTTCAAGCTAGCAAAGATGTTAATTCATGCCAAGCCAGGTGGGCACTGCATATGGCTTGAAACAGTACTAAAGCTTCACACAACATGTAAAGACTGCAGTATATCCATCAAACACAAGAACACTCAATGTATGTGCCTTGTGACATGTGGAATACTGTAATCCAGTGGGGTCCAAAAGGTTTACTGTTGATTTCATCACAGACCACCCAAGATTTCAAGGTAATGCCATTATATTAATGAGAGATTCTCCAAGGCATGCTGAAATCATTGACTATTATGTTTATCAGAATGTGCATGCAAAATATTCTGGATGTGTAAATAAAATCTATTCGGATTCATAGGGTAACCTGTTGAGCGTGTATAAAATCTATATTACAATTAGCCACTAGAGGGCATTTGTCCTCACTTTCCAAACACTTTTACATTATCTAACCTGTCTGTCTTTATATGGTTTAAAAAAAAAATCTTACCAGCCATCTCTGGGCCACAATTTGGACATTCTGGCTAAATGACTCAATCCTGTTCAATGTGGGAATTAACGGTAGAAGAAAAATAGGAATGAGATATTTGATAAATGATGAGGCCAGTTGCAGACTTGTGCATAAGCAAATGATAAACACAACCAGCAATGTGTTTTCTCAGTTTTAAGCAACAACCTCCGGGTGCATGTGCCATTCCATTCGTTCTCAGTAGTGTGTCCACCACACCCAATCAGATAAGCTGTCTCACTGAGTCCAGTCATGGAGGGGTGTATGAGTAGGCTGCAAGGCAAAAGGGTCCTATCAGTTATAATCATCCTAATGGTAAATATAGTTGACCATAATCACTTTCTCTGAGTGGACTAGCATGCGGTGATGTCTCAGAACTGGCAAAACGTTTTTTTTTATCGCCAAATAGACCCATACGATTCAAGCTCTTTTTTTTTACTTTCATGGTCCTGTCACTGAACCATCATGACCCACCATGACACGTCTTTTTAACGAGCAGGAGATACAGTATATGAGAGTTCTTTCTTTTGTTGGTCAAAACTTCTTGACCTAAGAAAAAAATAAAATAAAATAAAATAAAATAAAATTACTGGAAGCCTTGCAACTTAAAGTTATACATTAATATACTGACTCCCTCATTCCATTCAACACAGGAATACCCATGACATTGAAAAGCACTATTAAGCAACGAAAGAAGATTGCAGCGCTGAAAAAACGAAAGTGCAAATAAAGGAATATAAATCATGAATATGCAAGCTTTGTTAAGAACTCCTTTTTAAAGATTAATGAATGGATTTTGATGAGAGATTAGTATGGTTAAATACTTTGTTTTAATTAATTATACCTACTTTATACTTTACTTCTTGTCCTCTTCAACCTCTTTCTGTTTTTCTAAAGGTTTTGTTAAATCTTGTCATTACTTGGCCTTTGAACAAACCTCAGCTGTGATGTCATTTGACTCTATGATATACGTACAGTCCATAGAAAGCACTTTCCTGAACTTGATTATCTGCAAAGATGTATTTAACCAATACCAGAACAGTTGCCACCAGTTCCATTTTAGCTTTCTTCTGATAGTACATCTTTCCAAGAGTTTAAAGATGTAACTCACCCCCAAACATGGAGACACAGACACAATAAACAAACCCATCAGCTCTGTCACTCTAACTCGGGTTCAGGGTGTTCTCCCTGAAAGAATCAACAAAGCACACATAAGTAAATTTGTAACCTGTCAGCACTCAACAGGCAGCACTCTCAGCACCTTTAATGGCCTATATTGACAACCAAAAGTCATGTGACAGTACATCTGAAGACTGGTCTGGATGATCATGTTGGATATATGAGTTGGAGGCCCTAGACAAATTATAGTGTGAATTTAAACTTGCAGGTTCTTGTAAGTATTTGAATGGAGCTACTTGTGTATTTCTTTCCTAGCACCGCTTAGATGCCCCTTAGAGGTTCTAATGGAGCTGTTATTTGACAGGTGTTTTTGTGTCTCTCCACATCCACAAGGAGATTAAGGATCCATATCGAACAGTATAAATAACTATAGAAAAGTTATTCCATATACACTTAATTTAAAGGTGTAATGGTGGTTTCTTATTGTGAAATCTTCAAAGTTATTGTGTAAGCTATTTTTTTTTTCCATATTTTTAGACTTTTGCACCTTTGACTCTGGGGAGTCAATAAGAGCAGCTTCATGTGAAAGATCTGATTTTGGGGCTGCCAGACTCCTTTCAGTAGGTCCTTTCCCAGTAATCCATACTTAGCCTGAACCATGGCACTCTCATCTGCTGCTACTCTGCAAAATTATCTGACAAAATGACAAAATGAGGTGCTGCTACCTCCTAACTTTGGTTCTCACCACACTGTACCTGTACATAGCATGCTCCAACATAACACTGGTATGGTGTAATTCATGCAACTTTGTCAACAATGAGACATACAGTATTGCACAAGAATGTGATTGTTAACACAATAGCTTGGTGTATTCAGCCACCAGAGAAGAATATATTAAAAGTCTGTGGGCGTTGTTCGATAGATTACTGGAGCACAAGCTATTTGTGAGGGAAAAAACGTGTGAATTCCATTTAACCTTGTTTCTTACAGCATCTTAACCCCTGTGGTTGTGTACATGGAAAAATAACTGAACATTCATGCGGTTATTCATTTAGTATTGACTAAATGAATAACCGCATGAATGTTCAGTTATTTTTCCATATACACAGAGCATGCGTACCTCATTTAGTCACATCAAACATCAGAATGCTGAAAGGTCTGAGATTTTCACACGCGGCACTCTAGAGTGTATAGAGAAATGCAGTTTAATTTCAAGATTACAGTAAGCAACAGCTCATCTTTCCTCTGCAGTCCAGTCAATCTGAAGGTTTTTGTGATACAAGCACCACTGATGGAAGAGTGCTATTTTTTGTAGGATGATTATTTGTCTTATCTAGGGTTAAAATGCCTTAAATGCTGAGCGTCGAGGAAATACGTGTTGATAGTTTTTTTTTGACAATAAGAACTTGTCCATGCAAGTTTTCAATTGCCTTAAGGCTATAAGTTCTGAAAAGATGTGTGCTTTTCATCTGTTCAATGCACCACTAATGTCTATAAGGCTATAATTAGCATCTGGATACCCCATAGGCATAAACCAGCAAATTTTCTCTACTAATTAGTATCATGTGATGAATCACATAAAGCTATTTTGGTTGTGTGCTTTTCAAAAGAAATAAGCTAATTTACTAATAACTTGTTTCACTGTTTGATTTCATATTTCTTGTTGGTTGTACTGTAATCCTTAAATACATTCTAAATAATAAAAAAAATAATAAGCCATCAAATGTAAAGCAAATTACATTTAAATTATAGTTAATTAAACTGCATGCAGACAAAAATAGGTCAAGTGAATATATATATATATATATATATATATATATATATATATATATATATATATATATATATATATAATAGAATTAAACAAATAGATATTATTTTTATGGTAATGCTATTTTTAAGGATATGCATTTTATACAAAATATACGTTATATTTAGTATTGTAAGTTTTTTTTTTGTTTGTTTTAAATAAACTAAAGTTTGTGCTCATTCATCATTGCCTTCATTATTTTCTTTTTTATTTCTAATTAAAAATTTCACTGATAGCCTCACCAGAGATCTGATGCCTTCTTTTTTTAGTCTTTAACAGTCAATAAATCACTTTCAAATGAAAGTATTTCTGTAATTTATTTTTTAAGTAGACTTGTAATATGTAATCGGTAAACATGATTAAACAGAAGCTAAATCTATTGGGGGAAAAAATAAATAAGTCTTTTTGAGGTGTGACCAAATATGTGATAACCTATTCAGTTTACTGGAATTAATGAGTGACACAATCTTCATGAAGTTCAGCCAGTGCAGTACAACATTGAATGAATAATAACGATTATTATATTTCAGTGTTGTCTTTTCAGTGCTATCTTGTTCTTACTTACTCAGAATTACAACCTACAGAGACTGTGTATTTATTTGTATTCATTTTGTATTCAGTGAAATTTGTATTTTAGGTAAATCACTAAAAAGATTTAGTTAGATATAGACACCTATAACCCTAGAGAGAAGTCGTGACTGAGAAAACTGACACCGTGACCAACCTATGGTCCTTTGGTTTATCTCACTATGGAATATATTAAAGCAGGTCACTTCTGGGGGCAATGCAGAGAATCCATCATAAAAACCTGCATTGTAAGATGCTAAAAAAAGAGCCAGATCTAACAAGAAAAACTCCAGCTCTTGAAGATTCTTACACTGATCCACTATTTGACAGTCCTGCCTGGTTTAAACTAAAATTAATGGTTTATTAGTGGTCCTTTTCAATCATTGTTACATTTTTTTTTTTCGTAGTTGGATATAAACATTTCTCAGAATAATACATGCATATCCTAAAACTACAAACACCCAGTATTGTATACTTTATTCTCAAAACCTGATACAAAGCAAAGATTTCTGACATTTCCCACAAGATCACAATACACAAATGATACAGTCGTAATCATATATACACCGAGCATGCACATCGATCAACAAGTAACACTGTATTGCAAAACACAAATGTTCTTGTCAAATTACACACATGAAAAAAATAATACATTTTGTATTCAACTATGAAAACAAACCAAAAAAAAAAAAAGCTTAAGCATCACCTCATCAATCACTACGATTCAGCCCGAGATTTTCAGCCACTGATGTCTTCTCTGGCCAAACATTTGGGAAAGTAGCATCTAGAATGCTGGATGCTGGAGCTGAGTCATATACCTCACATCCCTGATGAATTCCTATATGGTGTGAGAAGTCTAGTCTGTACCCATGTTTGGCTGAAGATCTTTACAATGCACTGAGGATTTTGTTAGTACTGCTGTGTTTTATGTGGCTGTAGATCAGTAATTTGATTGTCTATTGGATGATCCCATGAAGACTGATGGCAGCACAGGTTCTAATGATTCTACCCACAGTGTGACAGCACAGATGTCCGGCTTCCCTCATGCTCAGACTATGATAAATAACACTGTCAACATGGAAGTGCACGTTACTAGCAATTTAACATCATTTAATTTAGTATGAATATAGCGATGTTTTTTGACTCATGTTCAGGAGACATTTGATCTGACTGATCTGTGAGAGAGAGAGAGAGAGAGAGAGAGAGAGAGAGTACAGCCATTTATATGTACTCCTCCCCACTGTACCATGTATTCTTATGTCATGAGAGTTTATCTGGATATATTGTGTATCGAAAGTCAAAGCCTTCACTGTTTCTGGTTGGCCCTAATACTGCACTTACTGTAGAATCTTGATTCACAGGTTTCTTTGGCTACTGCTATACCGCACTCACATACTACAGTATATGGAAATATGAAGCATAGATATTTTGGTTCAAATAGATTTCTAAACAAAATATTTAATTGTAATTTACACTGAGCAATTAATAATAATTAAACTATCCTTTTAAATTATATCACAAGTAAATAGTGTTTGGTGCTTGAGATAAAAGTTGAGTGCATCTGTGTGTGAGTGTGTATGTGTTTGTGTGTGTGTGTGTGTGTGTGTGTGTGTGTGTGTGTGAGAGAGAGAGAGAGAGAGAGAGAGAGAGAGAGAATGACTTGAGATGCAGGACCATAAGGGGATTCTTTTTTAAAGGCAATCTGGTGCTTCCTGCACCTCACATAGCACTCAGCACACCTGCTCATGAAGTGGAGTGTAAACAGAAAGAGGAAATCAAAACCTCCATTCATCTCTCTCTCTCTCTCTCTCTCTCTCTCTCTCTCTCTCTCTCTCCCACTGCCCCCCCCCCCCTCACAATACCAAAATAATACAGAAAGCCAGGAATAAATATAGAATCAAATTCATGTTAACTAAAGAAAGACTGGTTTATGAGCAATAACATATAGTTGAACATACAGATAATGTTACAAAATGTTACTCAAAAGTAAAAGAATACAGGCTGAATACAAAAACTGTACTCAAATGTAAGCAAAACAAAAACTGCTCCATTTAAACATCAATTGATGATCAATTTAATAAAGACAGTGTTTTTAATGATGAGCTTAACTGCTTTACAATGAAAGATGAATACATGTACAGAATTGACTTGACTGAAGGAAGAAAATTAGTTTAATAGTTTAATTGAGTTTAACAAACTGTGTTGAACAAACATGTTTAGATATGTGAGATAGAATAGTATATATAGAATTGTGTTTTTTCCACATGTGCAAATCTAGCAAAAGTTATGTATCTCATCATTATTAGAAATTTTCTCATTCCATAATTATGCCATGCTACGGTTTCATTTTTGTCTTCAGATTACAGTACCATAGCTTACCTCAGCTCACTTCAGTGCTTGCTTGTATTTACAGAAACCAAAGATGATGAAGCTCTTCTCCACCTCCAGTTAACCTTTGAATAGATTAAAAGTCTATAGAATACCACAGAGGTGCCTGCCAAGAGTTGCCAAACCTTTTTGGTATATAAGCATGTACACAAGTTAAACAGTGAAACAAAGGGCAATATTAAATTGTTAATATTATTGACATTCAGGACAACTCAGTATGTCTCCACATGATTTATTTTGCTATTTTTTGGAAATCAAACATATACAAAAAACATGGTAATATCAGTTTAATTAAAACAGGAAGAAGAAGAAGAAGAAGAAGAAGAAGAAGAACGCCTTTATTATCATTATATTTTCCTGCATACAACGAAATTAGGAGCGCTGCTCCTGATTCTTGTAAAATAAAAACAGACATATAACCACAGACAATATATTTGACTATAAGACTGTACAGTACACTTTTACACATACTGTAAATACACCAAGTGATATTCACATTAAGCAGTTTAAATAAAGTGACCATAGTGACTATTTAGTAAAGTAACCATAATACTGCACGTTGGCATTTCCATTGATATGCAGAGTATGTTTATACAAAGGTGTAATTTAAATTAAACGGATACTTGTATAGATTTAGTGCAGATATCGTTTAAATAAATAAATAAGTGTGCAAACAGCGGTATTGCAGATTGACATGCAGCATATTGTACAATATTGTATGTCTTGTATCTTAATGGGATGGATGTGACTAATTTTCAGAGAACTACCCACTACATAATCAGATGACCAATTTAAGATGCATGCCTTCTTCAAAAACAAATCCCTCTGTAAGGATTGTAATAAGGAAGAGCAAAAAAAAAAAAAGATTTCTAGAAGCAAAAACTTAAAGATTAAATATAGACATACAAATTAACTATAGACATACAAATATAGACATACAAAATATAAAGCTCAAGCAAAAGACAAAAAAGTGATATACATGTGATATCTGATGGTGTATTACTACAAAGAACAAGGGCTATAAGTGTAACTGATCAGTTGATTGAGGAAATCAAGCATATCATGGGTATAATCAGAATAGATGAAGCCCTTCTGGAACCATTTGCAATTGATTTTTTTAAGCAATCAAATATTTCCTACTATTCTAATATTGGAGTATATAACCCTGCTGTCTTTGAATGACAGGGAGAAAGAAAGTGTGATATCGATAGAGTAATAAACTGTTCCCATGGAAACTGATCGACCCCCACAGCAAGGTGTAAGATCTAGCAGCATGTTTTATCTCTTTTTTTTCACAAAATAAACTACAAATTCACTTATCTGCAAATATTTTCAGAAGTAACAGACAATGATTACTGTAAATCAATTAGTTGCAATTATTTTGTGGCATCTAATTTTAAAATGAGTATTCTGTTGGTACTTCAAGCAGATCTGATTCACCAATATAGACGTTCACCAATATAGGGGTCATCGTTTCCAAAAGAGAAACTTAGATATTTTAATAAATGTGTATTATTTCTAAAGCGATTTAATATCATAAAGTTCAAACCAGTTACACACAGTAAAGATTGCAGGGTAATGTTTGAGTAGATCACCTACCAAACAGTATGTAGAGTCATTCAGAAAGTTTACTTCTTGTATGTTTTAGTGTTTTATGGATTTGATTTAAACAGACAGCTCCTGTGAAATGTAAGCTTCAGATCTATCCACAGTTCAATAGTTCAATAGGGTTTAAGTTTGGGCTTTGGCTGAGCCAATCAAGGGCACTCAGAGACTTTCCCAGAAGCCTCTTCAGTGTTGTTTTGGCTATGTGTTTAGGTTGAAAGGTGAACTGTTTAGGAGCATGATGCTGCCACCACCATGTTTCATTATAGGAATGGTATTAGCCAGGTGATGTGAAGTGCAGTGAAAGTGAAGTGAAGTGAAAAAAAAAGTATTTTTGCCAGACATCGTGCTTGGTTTTCTGCCCAAAGGGTTGTCTCATCGGAAGGGACTTTTAGAATGACTGTTTCTACGGACAAATTATTCATTCATTCATTCATTCATCTTCTACCGCTTATCCGAACTACCTCGGGTCACGGGGAGCCTGTGCCTATCTCAGGCGTCATCGGGCATCAAGGCAGGATACACCCTGGACGGAGTGCCAACCCATCGCAGGGCATACGGACAAATTAGATCAGGAATTATGTACTTTATAACATTTTCATTTTAAGTTGATTTTAAAACAACAACCGGTGTTGCCACTAAGATTTCCTAAGATTACTGTATCAGACATACTGTATACAGAAAGAGAAAGAGGGGATATATCATTCCCCCATTATATTACTACAATGTAGAGAAGTGTTATACTTGTGAAAATACTTATTACCCCCAAGGAACCTTCTCTTTTTTGCTAGATGTGTGTTATTTCTACTGTATGTGGTTTTATATTGTGTGTGTCTCTTTGTGTCTTTTTGTGTCTTTGTGTGTTTCTGATGTTGATCAAATTGGGGTCTTTCAGTGCTGTGTTTGCTCAGATTCTTCCTGACACAAAGATTATGTATTAGGTTGAAATGACATATCAGCATTCACATCATATTCTTCACTTCTAGCTTTGCAATATTAAGCACAAATTGCAATCTCAACACCACACACTCATGCAGGCTTATACAAAACCTCCCTGGCACTTCA